>NW_025781833.1:0-42252 GCF_021130785.1 Homalodisca vitripennis | reverse complement strand
TTAGCTAATTCATCCTTGAACAGTTCTGCGAACAGATTTAGACATACACACGACATGACACACAAACACTCTACAAAAAAGAAAAAATAGTATATGATATGCAAAGGTGGTAAGACATAATAGTATTATGTGGTAACAGATTATTTAAATTATACAAAAGACGTCACATATTCGGCAAGAACGAACACCACAAGATCACAATACGCTGGAAAAACACAAGTCAGTAAAATAACCGAATTCCAGTTGCTCAATAACAAAAGGTTAAAGTTTGCGTATCTTCCAAAAGAAAAGATATTTTAAAAATAATAATCATATTTTTTAAAAAATCTGAAAAACGATAATATTTATAACTGAACGCAGTCACTTATATTTGTGTTAAACAAGAAAAATAAACAGCCTTTTGTCATTGTTAAACAGGCAGTCATTAACTCAAAAATTTTTAATCAAATGAGACAAAATTCTCAACGAAAACTTTCAGATAAAACACATATGTATTATAATCAAAACTGGTTTTTATGCCATGAGAAGTTATCCTAGGTTTACTGAGCGTGGGGTGTGCTCCTAGTTCAACTAGTAACCCTGGTCCTTAGGTGTGCTTAAAAAACTTGCATAAGTAAACTGTAATTTTAAAACGGTTATAGAGGTACGTCCTGTTTACCAAGAAGGTTTATAACCTTAATGTAAAATTATGAGCTCTTTTCATCAAATTAATTGTTACGATGAAACCTTTAATAAACTTTAGAATTAGTCTTCAAGTTGTCACCGTTGTTTAGAATAATAAGCTTCCCAAGAACTTTACTCTGCATTGTAATTAGCTTTATTTAGATGTTTTCCGTCATTAAAACTTGGCAAATATAGCGAGAACAGAAAACCAGCTCTTCTTATCTTTTTGTTACAAGAATGCCCACCTTTTATTTAAAACATTTTAAAACTGAAAAACACTGTATATAAAGGCCTGAAGTAAAAAATATAAAATTATTAAAATAGTTTTTCCAAAACAGGCTTAATATTTTTAAAGTAAGTAAGACATTACATTATCCAGGCCGAACATAAAAAGTCATGTAAGCTTTTTGAAACATGATCTAATCCAACCCCAGCATTTACTGGCAATTTGTTCATTAGTAAACTCCATTTAAGTGTTTTAAACGTAATACATTTAATAAGAGCTATTTACTCACTATGCATTTATAACCCAGATATCCCTACCTCTTTCAACCATCTATTTACTATCGCGTTCAGATTTATATTGATGGAAAATTAAATGAGGATAATAATAATTGAAAGAACAATTTTAGTAAAAACCACAAATACAGTATGATTTAATAATACGTTTTACGCCACACCCATATTTATTATAGCATACAAATTTAATATATTTAAATACCTTTTTTCGTTCTTGCTAAACTTTAAACCTTATAAGAAAAACGCGAAAACATCAATATAAAGTTTTTAATTGCCATGGGTTGTGTAAATTTGTTTGATACTTATGTATAGCAAGTTAATGTAAATTAATAACTTTGGAATATGTTACGGATATTTGGTTAAGGTAGTAAAATGTTTATTACGTAAGACTGACAACTTTTCAATCCTGAGGCAGGTAATATTCAAAACAACATTGCGCTGGACAGCGGCTCGCCCTTCGAGTAATCCGATCATACTCCTCGAGCGATAACTGGGAGATTGAATTAGTTTACTCGTTAGTTTTTATCATTACTTAAACGAGAGGAACTCTAATAACATCATCCCTTTAATTCTCCCTGAATATTAAAATTAATTTAAAACATAAAATTTACACTGGTGATTGATGTATTTTAAAAATGGATAATACGGAAGTGGTTTTCTTGGCAAGGTCCATGAATCGTGATGATGAAGCTGCAGAAAACTTGGCTTTTTCCAATATTTTACGATAATGGGTTAAAATTTTTGACAATACGCTCTCGACCAAGGATGGAATGATTTTTAGAATCCTTATTTGAAATTTCTCAGTTTTATTTATTATATAAACCTAGCAATCACGTAATAACACGTTTGTTATTAGTGAAGGTACCTCAGCTATGCTGTAGTAGAATTTATTATAGTAACCTCATTAACTGCAGTGCCATTTTATTATACCGGAATAGTTTCAACCCTTACGTTTTACACTATTTTACTACCTGCCAATCCACCTTACTGTTCTACACATATAACCCTACTATCCTTAATTGAAGTGAAACTTACTTTTCCTAATGTTGGTTACACATTTTTACACACACAAAACTGTATTTATAATTCTGTAAGTACTTTTTTGAAGGAGTCAGGTAGTTTGTCGAACACTGCCGACCCCCACACACTTTTAATTATTCAACCACAATTCCATGTTTTTAACACTGCATTTCGACATTTGCAATGTTCCAATATCTGCCTCAAGTGGATAAATAGACCTGAAAAAATATTTGACAATCCTGGTAATTTTTCTATCACTGATGAGCCATATCCAATAAAAAATTCATGTTCAATTCACAAACTTTAGACTTTGGTCCCAAAACAAAACTTTAAGCAAAAACGTTTAAGTACTTGACGCTTTAGATTGCCATTGTTTATACTTCTTTAGGAGCAATTTGTTTAGTCTAAGAAGACTAATGACAATATTACTCCTCAATAGCGAAGGTAATAAATATTCACCTACAGTATGACTCTAGCCACACTGAATCTCCTGATAGTCACTACAGCATTTACCGGTATCATGTAGTATGTGTTGTTTGAATAAATGAACCAACCTTTAAATAATCAGTAATATACTGGAGGGTAAACACCAATTTGCAAGGAGGCATGTATAATTTAATATTGACAACCGGAAATAATTACACTTTTGTCTAAAAATAAACGGATTTCTATTATTCACCCTTAATTCTACAAGGTTTCTAAGCAAGTGATGTATGGATTAAAAGTATATGGAAAGGAAATGAGGATTTCTCTCAATGACCCATGAAATCAAGGATGTTCGGAGCAATTTAATCTATTTCGGTAAGGTTGAGGAAATTGCTTTACAGTCCTGAAGAAGTAAGGTAGGATTGGATACGAAACTGAGAATTTTCAAAAATGTTATTTTACTGACCTCCATAATACTCGATAATGAGATAGATTTTTCGGCGGTATGTCACAATGCGACAAGCAGAAGACTAAATGGCAACGCTAATAAATTATGTTCCTAAAATTGACGTAATAAAAAATATACAGGTTGAAATTAGATGTAATTAAACTATAAATTAGTTTTTAAAATACTTTCCTTACGGTAGAAAAGGTTTAGAAAAACTCATTTGTTGTATAAAGTTTTTAATAGTAATTCCTTAATAATTAGTGGTATTTTGAATTATATTATGGCTTAATTAATCGTGAAAAGAAGCAGAAAAGACATTATTGGATTGACAGAAAGAAATAAATTATGATTAAAGTAAATCAAGGACATTGGTTTTTACTCAGAATTTAAGGAAAAATATGAACTCATTCAATTACATTAAAGATTGTTAAGACAAGTGTTTTTTAAAATAAAATTTTACTTTATCATCGTTCAATCTTTTCCATTATTGCTCGAAATTGAGCAGGACAATCAGTTTTTTTATGTTTTATATGGAATGTTAAGGTACGTACAATGCATTTCCGATATATTAAATTGTTACTCCTTCAAGTATCCCATTCTCGTTAAGCCTGCAATCTTCATTCCATAAACTAGTTCTAGTAATAGGTCCATAGCGTACAAGTTTAATTCAATCTTATACTCCTAATAAAAAAATTTCACGTGTCAATTTAATCACAATTCATTTACCTTGTTTATAACATCCTATAGCGGGAATACGGCCGTCCGTTAAACATATGTGCCTCCTAAAGATATACAATATCAAATATAATGATTTTATTTAAAAACCAATATTTAATCAATAATATATTATAACGTAAATATTCATTGCTTGAAAAATCTTGAATATACCTCTGGTTCATATGTTTTTTATTAAAGACGTCCCTGGTATTTGTACGCTGTCTCAGACTTGATTTCCTTGAAATCTAGAGTCATTTTCGTCTGAAGAGATCCAATGAAAATAGAAAAACAGCGGATTGGATGAAACTCAAGCCATACCCTTTAACATGTGTTTTCGGAACATCAGAGAAACACCTATAAATAGATGAAATCGACAGTCTCAATTGCCTCGTTGGGTACACAATTGAAACATTAAATATTGAAATCGACTTTTCCTACCATAGCTACGTTATGTGTATTTATTGTTTCTTTGAATACCCGTTTCAATTGGAATGCGTTTTGTCAAGTAAAGTGGTAGAAATGTGTTAGATCTTTTTCTGGAAAATTAATAACTGAGTTGTTTATAAAGAAACAACTCTTTGTAAATTATCGAAGTCGTTGTATATAATGGCGTGGTTTGATAATATAATGACGTGATTACCACTCTACTATTTTCCCTTGTTTCTTGAAAAAATCTGGAGTTTTTTGATGGAATGATCAGGTAACGATGGCAATTATTGTTCATATTAAAATCTCTGTAGATGATGAAATTAATAATGACGTCAGCCCAGCTTCTCGTTATCTGTCCAGCCAATTATCTGAATACCTGCAGTGCTTTTTTTTCAAATTTCCAATGTGAACACACTGAATTGATATCATTATAGGTGATGAGTAATATAACAAAATTGTCACCAGCCCTATAAACAGAGTATTAGCATAAGGAATAGTACTTTATAATGAATTTGTATATATATATATATATACTATATAGTATATATATGATATATAGTATTTCTGCATATATAATAATTGCGATAGCCTTTTATGCAATGCATTTAAAAAATATATAAAATCTAGGTTTGAAGCCTATGTTCAAAAGAAAAACTTAGCTTTAAATTTTAAAATAAACAATATGGTTTTTTCAATATTCAAGCTCAACACAAAAATATTAAATTTGTGCTCCAGCTGGTTTCAATCCAAGTAATAATTTTTCATTTTTATTGTTGATTGTGCGGAAATTATATAAAATAAAAATGAAGACTATCCAAATCTTGCTTTCAGTCCATAAATAAAAGGAAAAAATGACGCAATAGGTGGAATATTGATCATCATCATCATCGTCCTCCGACGTTTCCGTTATCAGGTGGAGGAAGAGGAGACCTGGAATGAACAGACAAAAGTGGAGGAGGCTGTGTACGACGACCCGTGGAATATTGATAACATATCAAAATAGAATTGGAGCTGCTTAATATATTGATGAAGTATTTGATCCTAATAACGGGGAATTTTCTCCTCCAATGCTTCAAACGTACGAAACACCGTGTAGTTTCTGCTCAGTCTACACGAAGGGAACGAAGCATGAAACATTAGCACGCGAACAATAAACATGCATATTAAGCATGATAATATAGGAAATAAATTGGCCCTGGTAGAATTGCTAAACAATGGTCCTTTAAGTAATATCTAAGAATAATAAGAGACACAATAAAAATAATATATCGAACCACATTACAGTTTACTGCCTTCTAAATATAAGCAATATATAAGCAAACATGTATTTTTTGCAGTTTTGCTTTATCTGTTGACTGGAGATAGCTATGTACTACGAAGCGAAAATTTTCAAGAATGAAGTTATGTAAAAAATGTACCGATGCGGTGTGAACTGGAGATCAAAGGTGTCACTCACAACATTGGATGTGTAAGCTTATGAAAGAACAAGATACTGTGCATCACTTCCACAATGCAAAAGACCCTAATTTTAAATATTTTGGTTTGAGTAAATTATTATGGTCTATACACGTGTTGTTATCCATGTATATATATATTTTTATTATGTTTGGCAGTATCTGCAACTGCGAGTTAAGAATAATTTAAAAACAGGGACTAGGAACAGCTACAATAGTAAGTGAAGTGCAAAAAGTTTCAGAAACTACTTGTTAATCATTCATTGCAGGAAGAATATTTATCTTTTAATTGGAAAACTAAGCAAAACAAACACACATTTTTATAATAATTTAAAATGTAATCCATAACTATTTTTAAATGTTTACGCAGGTTATTGTCATAACATTATGTATCAATTTCTTATATATTATGTCTCAAAAATACAATCTATCATTCTATTCAATCCCATGCCTAGATTATCATAGCGCAAATTCTGCCACAAAAGTTGAATTTTAAGAAAATCTTTTTTATCTTTACTTGAATTATTAAACCTTTCCATGATCTAATTGAAACCTTATTATTGGTCTATTACTCATCGAATGTTGCATTGAATAAAATCTTAAAAGCCCATAATTATCATAATAAAAACGAGTAAGAATTTTGTTTCTCATAAAGTAACTTTTAATTTGAAATTGGTTTAATGTGTTGTTTTATAAATATGGATGTAAAAAGCAGAAACTAAACTTAAAATAAACATACGCATTTAGCATCTTTCCACGTGACTATGTTTTATTAAAATGTAAAATGAAATGGTTATTAATGTAAAGCGAAATATTATTCTCTTAAAAAAAAAAACAATACAAAAGTGTGGTGGGTTTAATGTTTCCGGTGGATGTATCGACTTGTGATGAACTTCCGGTTGCAGTTCCGTGGTTCAGTTATAGTAATCAATGTTCCGCGTTCCACCAAGAGCCATCTATTGTAAATTTCAAACCGCTATTAGCTCTTTCATTTGGAATGTGACCTATATTAAAGTAACCTTTCATCAGCCTTGCAAATGATGTTATGTTTAATAGTCCTCTTAACTGAATGAACACCTATTTGTTTCAGTTTACGATAATCTTGGTTTGTTGCGGGACTTTAATTTCATTAAAAAATACGTAACGTTTTATAAACCCTGCAGTACAGTGGAAGTGTAAAAATAACATAGTGGCATGTATTTTTATTTTCCCAGAATAATGTTAAGTTTTTGTATGTAACGTAGAGTAAATTTTCAAATTTATCAACTGCAATGGACGTGTGGTAATATTTTTACAGAATCGAAGCATTTATTTTAGTGGTAGTGTTCTCGCCAGAACTACAAGCTTGGAAATGCATGGTGATGGTCAAGTAGCTAGTAACTGCGATGACTACCTGGAACAACATAGTAACAGTTATTACGCCAAGTTGATTGTACTGTATAAGTTGTATGTTTATCTTCTATCTTGACATAATTCACTTACTTCGCCTTATGTTGATTATATACTTACCTTCGTTTGACATCCAGTTTGTAGATATTGTTATAGCTACTGGCGGATGTACAGTGTTAATGTTATTATAAACGTTATAGTTAATTTTGTTAATATAATTGATATAAAGTTACAATAGTGTTTAATAAATGTCAGCTGTAAAAATGAAGACAGGTAATAAGATTACTCTACATTTAAATTATGGATATTTTTGTGAATTATTTGGACTTACAGACACAGCAGTGGGTGTAATGAAAATTGACCCACAGAATAAAAATATTTCTATAGAGAGATTTAGTCTATGGTTGAACAGAGAAGTGAAGAAGTCACTGTTTACTTAAATTTTCTAGCTCAAAATTGTACTAGTATTAATAGCTGTCTATAATTTTAACTCGTGTCGAATAAGATATTTTATATAAATGAACAAGATGAGAAGATGTAGTCAGTAATACAATCTATTTTCCAGCATTGTATTGTTTTATAATTAAAATAATATTAGAAAATATTATTTGAAAGTGCTTCAAAAAAGATTTTACTCTAGTATTACATGTTAATAACGCTAATAACAAAACACCAAAACCTTCTTTAACTTAATTTTTTATCCTTAACCTTCCCATTCCTTCTGAAATTTTAAGAGTCAAATAATGTTTTAAAACATAATTTTGAAAACTGTTGTAGTTTTAAAATTAATGTTCTAATCTAATAGCCTAATTAATTGTAGAAAATAAATAAATTCATCATAACTTTTATTAAGTTTTACAACTTTCACTCACTAACAAGATAACTAAAAAATAACTAGGAATCAATGTAGTATTATGTTGCTTGCAACAACTGTTAAACATTAAGGGACCCCCACTAAATCTAGCATTTATTTGAAACAATGGATCAATTTATTTTTAATACTTTTTTTAATCTCGTCAGGACGAAACTAGTAGTGAACTGAAAAAGGAATTAATATTAACCGTGCTGAAAATTCAATTTAGAAATCGTATTTAATTTAGATAGCTTTAAATACTGCTGTGCATGATGTAGTAAGTTAATACATTTTACGTTGAATTCAGGAATAAATAAATTAGTATTTCATTGATTTATTCAAACCAGTATTTTACGTTACATTTTAGTATGTGTTTGATTTTACTTGCAGCCCATTATAAGAAGTAGTCACATCTGTCGGTTAGTCCCGCTACTACTTTTCCATCCCCCCCCATGCGAAGACCACCAAAATAAGTATTCCACTTTCAATAAGGAGCGACAGCACCTCTCACTAGCACGCCTGGATATCGACTGAACTGAACACTGAACGGAGAAACACCCGATATGAAAATGGCCTCTAGCGGCTAGGGAGCGAACACGCATGACGTGATAGTCCGTGAGGCGAAAACGGAAGTTTTTCTTCCTTGCAAAATATAGCCCACCAAAAGACGTAGTCACTTCTAAAAAATTTATAGGAAATCTGTTTTATTTTAAATACACAACGCAAGACACAAGATCCACACACTGGTTTGCGTTAATATGTCTGCCGCTGTGTTAAAACGCGGTTAGTTTATTCTTAAACAAACATTTCAACATTACTAAAATAAGTCATTTTGCCAACATTTACTCTTACACTTTTCATCTTTTCCTGTAACTTCAATTTCGACGGTCTCCAAAACTAATACGGCTAAATATAGATTTCTTTATAAAGGAAAATTACTTTACCAACATGGCAACAAGCTTACCAACTGTAGAGTGTGAGGGTGTAAAGGTGAGAACACGTACTTCACCAGGTGAATGCTACTGTGTTTCCCTCGATAGATCAATGGGCATGGCAAGTATTTGTCCATTTAGTACGTGTACATCGCCTTTGCCAATCTTGACATTGTGGATAGTGTTTGCGAATCCATCTCATTGACCAGAAGCAGTTCTATTACAATATTTGTTTATTCAACATAGACTTTAGAATTCGAAGCCAACTTGCATTGTATCAATGCATTACTTAGTTTTCGTGAATTCCATAACGGGAATTTCCCTAAGAGAGAATTTGATTGTCCGCCAAATTTCTTTTTGGTGCCTTCGAAATGGAAGGGCTTCGTAAGAGTCAAAATATCAAACAATGATCTTCAATCCAACATGGTTCAATAAAAATAATTGTCAGATTTGTCCAAAAAACAAAACATACAAAAAGAGACTATTTATATTGACAAAACAATCGGTTTGTATAGAGTTGGCTGAATATGATTTAACTTTAACTGATCTTAGTGATGAATAGTTTCTAAGCATAAAAAGTTGATAAAATGTAGTGTGGGAAAAAATATCGTATGACTTTTGCCTATTCTTCTAATTTTTCAAGGGCACCAAATTTATTATGGCTTACAATAAATTTTTTTAAAGGGAAATGACTTTAAGACCTTACGAAATACTAACATGGACTTTTAATAATTAATAGATACAACTAGAAAAAAGTATATATTACAATTAATAATTATTACAATATAATTTACAATACAATAATAATTATATTACAATTAATAAAGCTATAATTAATAGATTTTTTACTATTATTAATATACTTTTCAAACCTGATTATATATATATATACCACATTACATTTGCATAAATTGCAAATAGCCTTATTATTTCAATAAACATTGAATCACAAAAGGGACTTGCTCCGCCGGAACTCGAACTCGGATATCTCACTAGCCGGGTGAATGTTCTACCATTAAACCACAAAGTCCTTACTTTTTACGATTCAATTATTTTGTATTTCACCGTATATGTCACATATGCGTTAAAATAACCAAACTAAACATATGATTGGAAGACCATATACATGTCAAACGACTTTTATTTACATTTATTAAGCTTGTAGCAATGGCAATAGCCGAATTAAATTTTCAATAAACATTGAATGACAAAAAGTACTTGTTTCCGCCGGGACTCGAACCCAAATCTCTCTCTTGCCGTGTAAACATATAAAATAACGGATTCCAGCAGTTTACTGTAGGAATTATTCGCGTTATGACCTAGTATAAGCGATAACTTCGCTCATCAAAGTGCGGGCGATGTCTCGATTGTCCCTATGCATCCATTTAGCGTGCGATAGACAAATGGAATTCTTTTTAACCAAGTTTCCCACTTTTAAGTCAAAATCTTAAATTTAACTAACAAAAAAATGTACTAAAGTTATACAAAATGTACTGAACATTAACTATTTAGAAACGTTTAATACAATTCCAACGGTACTCATTTCAACGAAATCCGTCAATGCATAAGCGAGCTCGACCACTTTAAAGATATTTTTTGTGGTAAGCCAGGAGGAACAAACAACTGATAACACTCAAACTATGACGTGTTTAGGCACTCCCGGATTGTGCAAGCGTATTTTTAAAGGGGTCGTGCTCGCTTATACGGTTAGGGAATTACGCAAAAAATAGTACCGTTCAAATTGCCATAAAAAAGTTGGTATCTTTTAAAATTTCTATAAAAAATGTAAAAACAGCTGATACTTATCAAAAGATAAAATGTTTGCTGCTCAAAGTTGTGCAAGCGTATCTTCAAAATAGTCTTGGTCCCTTATCCTTGACGAGTTCCGTTAAAACAAGTGCCGTTGGAATTGCAATAAAATTCTCAAAATAGTCCAAAATGCGTAATACTTGTTATAAATATACTGGTTTTTTTTTGTTATTTGACCTTAAAAATTTTAACAGACACCACTTTGTTAACAATAAAGAAAATAACTCAATATTTTTCTTTATTTTCCTGTTACCTATTCAATGTGCCAAATGTGGTGTCTATAGGTTTACTAGTTTTAGAGATGATAGGTTTGTTAATAAAAATTAAAAATGACAACTAACGGCTAAACGAAGTGAAAATTGAAAAAAAAATTATTATATTATACTTAGTATCACACACAAAATCTTACCAGCATTTTTAAATCATCGTTATCAACTTCATGTAAATTAAAGTTTCTAGGAACTATTACTTAATTTTTAAACTTGGAGTAGTAAATGTGCATAATTCTAGAGACTTTTATTTCTTCAATAAAATCGAAAATAACAATAGCTGAACTAGTGTTCAACTCTATGTAGATTATTTCTATCATCGGTTTTGTTGAAATGCAGACAAATCAAAGCAGACTACGCTTGGCATCGTGTTCCAATAGGAAAAAATAAAAACCACTCGAACATTATTTTTGTAATATTGCTAAAGTTCTAATGGAACATATTTAAGATAACATACGAAATATATGTATCTAGCTAGCATTTGGGATAATAAATATTTCTAACTCTTATAATAGTTGGATAATAATAGTGGGATAGAATATTAAAATCAAAATAAAAAGTTTGGTAAAAATAGAAGAACCACTCTAAGGAAAAGCATCTTTTACGTAACAGTTTTGTAGAGCCTTAGAGCGAAAGTTGCCTGATAATTACAAGAGATTAAAGAGCCATAGACCGATTGGTTTGTGGTTACGCAATTTACCAGGAAGCACAATTTTACAGTATTAAAAACGCGATATGGTATTTAAAGTAGACCTATAGAAGATTGGGCGGGAAGTGGAGGCTTTTTGTTTTATGAGTCGGCCAACATGACCTTCGATTAACTTAACAATTTGGAATTTACGATAAAGCAATGAGCTTTACGTATTTGGGATTTAAGTAATATCCTATACTTTTTAATGGAACATATTTATTGATAAGTATCTAAAACATTAGATAACACTAACCATAGCCGATATATCATATTTTATATTTATTTGTAAGTTAAAATCTTATATCTTGCATTTGCAGTCATACAATATCCAACAAAATGAATTAAACTAACCATAGCTGATATATCATTTTTTATATGTTTTTTATAAGTTAAAACAATGTATATTGCATTTACAGTCATATTTAATTGTTTGGGTATTATATTTACCATCACATTCTATTATATGTTTTATATGAAAGGATTGGAGACCTTCTAACCCTACTATGCCCATTAATTATAAATTTATTACTAAAATAAAGGGTAAGTCAATTAGAAGAATTGATCAAAGCAAATAGGCTAATCCTATTAAGTTTACAGTACTGATAGACTAACATATTTCTGTCCAAGTGTTAGTTTCATACAACTGTTTTACGGGTTTTTTGCAAGTTTTATTTTACGATTCTAGTTATATCATTGCTACTTTCTTTCTCCCAACCGTTAATAGTGTGGAAAGATTTTGATGGCCAATTAATTTCCGTGGACAAGAGATGATTGTACGAGCGCGTACGTATGCACATAAATTGATATGACCCTGACGAATGAACGTTCGAATTGCTGTGCTGATGTACTATTTCAAAACTCTTAAATATTCAATGATGCACTTTCTTCTGAACGTGAGCAAAGCGTAAATGCAAAATATAAAAAGTTAACAATTGGACGCTGAAAATTTAAAACTGCCAGAGGAAAAATAATTGAGAACGATGATGGTTTCATTGCTTTTCAATTCAAAACAACAAATAAAAAAACAAAAAAAACAAAACAATCAACCACCCAAAACCACATCACTACACAACCCAGCCAATTAAATAAAATAAAAGAAATTAAAAAAATGTGTTATAGTAGACCACTCGCGCGGAATTTGGCGGCTACACATTGGGCCTCTGTTCCTTATGGAGTTATTTAAAAATTAAAACATGGGGCTCTTTAATAATGGCGAATCATTTTAAAAAGCAGATTGTCTCTTATGGGGAGATTACTATTTCCGAGTGTTTCCTAACCACAGACTTTCCTTGTTGTTCCCCTCCACCCCGACGAGACGACTTTTATTCTCTCTTTCCAACCTAGACTTTCCTGTTTGTCACACAGACACCTCTTTAATCCTCTGACCTTTCTGTCTCTTCAGTACTTTGTTGGCTTAACACAAACCAAAAACCCGTCCACAGGTCCCGTGTCGAAGCCTATTGAACACTCACCTTTTTGAGGTTGAGTACACTGAGAAGTCATTAACAAACCCACACGCCGCGTGTCCTGGATTGGCTCATTTCGCCTACCGGGAGTCCAACACTAAATTCCCCCTAATCCTAACTACAGCTTAACCCACTATATTGCCGGCAGGGCCTAAAACCCTACCTAATTTATCCCTATATTTCCTACTATCCCCTATCTCTCATCCCTATATCCTAATCCTAATAAGACCGTATTCCCCCTAACTATCCACGCTATACCTACTATTAATATCCTAATACTCCACCCTACCTCCCTACTTACCCAAAACAAATCCCTACTACTATCCTACTAAATACTCAATACCTCCGCCATACCCTAACTCAAAATGAACCAGACCCTCTACTACCCCTCCCCCGTCACTTTATACCTCCGGAGCCTGGCAGGTAAATTATTAATGCCCATACCCGGTTTTTGACCCGCCTAACCTTTACCGGCCATGCGCACGAACATATTCCGTCACCCATCTTTTCGAGTACAGGAGTGCATGAAAAACCGCAACCCACATTTTCTAACGGTCCCCCCCCCTCGCCCAAACAATTTCAAATGCCTCCAATACTTTAGGGCTCTTAAACCACATATATTGCCCACAACTGTGTATTTTATAACACTCCACTCCAGGACCTAGCCGCCCCATTCGTATACCCCAAGGTTCTCTTACAGATCCCATCACCTGAAACAGTCCCTCACAGTGGTTCCAACTTATACCCAATATCCGGTAATTCTGACCCGCATACCTCTTATCCTGAATGTCGACATTTACAAAATTTTAATCGTGGTGCCTTTCACCCTGCCGAGACCCCCTATACAACTTTTCGATTTGCCTCCAGTACTCCTAGCCGAGCGTATCGCTCTTTATCTGGAATTATTGACCCAATTTTTACAGTCCAAATTGTACCACATAGGCCTGCAATCGCCCGTCTACACCGGACCTACACCTTGTATTTCTAATGGTCCCTACAGATAACCTCACACTTATTCCTATTACACCTCTCATTACCTCGGCTCTTAACTACGGATATGGCACATACTATGATTTCTAAACTCCCTGACCTTTACGTGTGTTATACGCCATACAAGTCCCAATCCCACCTCTCTCGTGTTATGTACCCCCAAGCGTCTTCGGCCCTCATCCGACCACCCTGCCGAGGTGGCCCCCACACTTTCCCACTCCTAGTCCAGGCACATTAAAGCCTCATACCCAGATTTTGAATTATCTACATTTTTACCGACCAATATGTACCACATAGGACCTGGCAATAGCCGCTTCTCACTGGGAACATGCTTAATGACTACCTTTTTCTAACCGGAATCCTGGCAGAGGCTTCAACAACTTTCCTATTGTCTCCCATACCTAGGGCTCTTAACCACGGATATGTGCACATACTATGATTTCTCTAACTCCCTGAATCCTTTACGTGATGTTATTACGCCTACAGCCCTCCCACCTCTCATCTCTGTTGTACCCAAAGCGGTCTTCGGCCCTCATCCGCACCCCTCACCGAGGCCACCACACTTTCCACTCCTAGTCCAGGCATAAAAGCTCTATTACCCAGATTTTGGGATCATCTACATTTTACAGACCAATGTAGAACACATACGGCCTCCAATAGCCCGTCTCCTGTGCACATGCTAAGACCTAACTTTTCTATACGGATCCTGCAGAAGGCTTCACACTTTCCTATTTGTCTCCCACTTAACCTCGGCTGCTTAACTACGGATATTTGGCAACATACTATGATTTTCTAAACTCCCCGACCTTTACGCGATGTATGCGCCTATAGCCTCCACATAAATTAAAAAAAAAAAATCTCTCTCGTGATGTGCCCTAGCGTCTTCAGTGCCCATCACCCTCAACACTTGACGGGGACAACAAACACTTTTCCAACTATGGCCTACCGTACCCCCATATTCTCCCTACCCAGGGGTATCACCCATACCCCAATTTAGACCACACTACACATTTACTGTTACCCGACTAGTTATCCACAAAAGTCCAACAGGCATCCATATAATTATGTCGTACACCACGTCTCTTAGCCCTTACACATCACCTCCACGACTCCACACTCTAAAGTGGTTTACTACGCGTAACGTTCACATTCGAAAATTGTCTTCACCCACCGATTAATACCCTGTACTGGTTCCACACACCTTATAGTTTAAACATCCACTTTACCGTATTAAATCTCCATATAACGAGTAATTTACCGAGCATGAATCGCACCAATCTTAGTTAGTCCATTGACCTTCGTAGGATTCAAACTTGCATTTCGTTTCAAATTTCTAACATACTGAGGTTCCCCAATTAACAAAAAACCAGGGCCATAAACACGGCCACTCTCATTTTACTGACAAAGTATTCAATACATTACGCTGAAAGTGTAATGCTAATATTTACCGAGTACTTTCCCAACAGGATATTCTCATCCCGAGGTCCTAGTCATCAAAGCTAAACAGCTGTTATAACACGAGGCGTACCTTCTGGAGGCGACTACTATTTGCCGATCAATGCCCAGTGCATATATGTGTTTCAATACCTGGAACATCCTAATTGTCTACGAAAAGTACTTCATATATACTCTTATCCCACGCAATCCATCACGGGACCCTAATTTCTGTTTACCTTTCACTTGGATGTCTATCACTTCATCTCCGGGGACCCAAACTCTCAAGCAAGACTTAACCGGTAATTAAAAAGAACCGTATTGTAATTATTAACAAAGCAACCATACAATTCTATTTCAACTACTGCTTAGACATTTAGTTTCCATACTTTAATCATAGATTATTTTGTTTTCACTTAACCCACCGCCGTCCCATTATACGGCTACTCCAACTTTTTACCACATTAAATCCACCATCACTTTCTAACGGCCAGGCTCTCATTTTCATACATATCAAGGCGAAGCGTAGCTTAATACGGAGTACCAATCCCATACCAAATTTAAGGCTTTTAACCGTGTGTAACTTCATTATATGTCGCTTATACTTGGACATCTAAAGACCCATCATACCTCACTCTGGTTTCCTAGCTTGTTCTTTACCTTTAATTTATTTATAAAGAGGGACGCATACAGGAGGTATTAGTCCAATCCGTCATCGAGACCGCGTTAATACTAATGTTTATATATTATAATCATATAACTAGCCACTTTATGTAAATTCTCGAGTCCACAGTGACTTGACTAACACATTGCACCGGCTCATGACACGGCTCGTACTAACGGCGACAGTTTTTGCGGTTTGCGGTTACCTGTGATCCTCGGGACTCTTGATAGATTCATAATTCTACAAACAATATTA
Organism: Homalodisca vitripennis; assembly: GCF_021130785.1. NCBI lineage: Eukaryota > Metazoa > Arthropoda > Insecta > Hemiptera > Cicadellidae > Homalodisca > Homalodisca vitripennis. Next base: position 25,824 of record NW_025781833.1, on the reverse strand, counting down.
AAACTAATAACTATTATTAACATCTTCAGTACAAGCATCGGGATATCTGCCATCCTGAATACAGTCGGAATAATACATAGGCTACTGCATTCGGTGTGTAATAAGTTTTAATTTTTCTCGAGCCGAGTGTGAATGTAAAGAGCTTTTAACTTATTTACTAGTCTATTTTCAAAACACGTATTACCGCTTCGGTATACTTTGAATTTAGTTTATCATCACCGGATGCGATGATTGAAGGTTTGCGGTGGTTTACATGTAAAAAACCCCTCAGAGCGAGTAAACGGGTAACAGCTGCAACCGCAATTTTAAGAGACCTCATTGGTCCGGAATAAAAACGCGTCTCTGGATTGTGTCTAAAATAGCCGCCAAGCACTCTGATTGAGTCGGTTGTTGCTACACAGTCGGCAGAGATTTTCCCCTGTTCTTCGTCAGTCTGGAGGTCGGACGTCGAAGAGGTAAGGACCTTATGTCGCTCTGTTCCTTTTGATATTTGCACACAACTATTGTGTATACCATAGTCGATAATCAAGACATGAAATACCTCCGCTAATTTACTAATATTAAAAATAAATAAGACAATTGCTTACACTACCTAGTTACCAGATATATAGTATTTAATATATTTACTGTTGCAATGGAATCATCAACCTATTGAAGTGGTCCCAGAGCTCTCATTGGTCGGCTCCCTATATAATAGCGGCAACATTCTTCCTCGCTCTCTCGTACAGTTTTTGTTCATGTGGACGTCAACGAGGCAGGACGTGGTGTGCAGTGAGTTGCCCCTGCTCAGTTGTTATCGAGTGGTTGAAATTTTAAATGCTATATTGACGCTTTCTTACGAGTGAGTCAGTGTGCTGTTCAGTGTTGTTTTTATATTATTATTAAAGTGCTATTTTTTACTATCATAGTTAATTTTATAAAAAAGTAAATTAGCTTATAGGAGTTTTATTACATTTTCAGTTTATTAAGTGCTGATGTAACATTTATTTAGCGATCACAGAACATTAAACTCCTTCTACACTGTGGGTGTGTTCTTTAAAGTGTTTTATACTATTGCATTCTTTAAATCTAATACAGTGTTATTGTTGTTTTTTTCTGAAAGTGAAACAAGTTGATTCGTTGTGTTTACTCGTGATTTGTATCGTAGTGACAAACCCAACATAGGTATTTCGCTTCATTTAATTTATATGTCGTATTATTTATAAAATCAAGTTTTGTGTAATTTATTTCGGTTTATTACATCATACCACAGTGTACTGTAAAAAAAGTTTTATCTGCGCATGGCGCAAGCTGCTACAACATTATTAAGCGTCGTAACGACTGTCATTCTTAGAGATGATGATATCGTACCGAATTCGATCCAGCGTTGGTAGTTATTAATACTAGTGCCAAGAGGAGTCGTTACGTTCCCACCCTAGCACCGTGGACGGCGCGGCCCGCGACGTGGACGTTGACACAGTACCAACACACCCATTTCCAAATTCTAGCTTGCTTATCAAAGCTGCTTGCTGTATTATTTTTAGAGCTAATTACGATACAACATGACCAGCCGTAACCTAAGTTTTGCATTACGGTGAAAACCTACCTGTAGAAGGTTTAGCAAAACATATGGGTCAGAAAAAACAGTTTTCAAGTCCTTAACCCAGTACCCAAAAGGAGCTGCTCCCGAACTCTTGATTGGATTAAAACCCTTCGGAGTTTTGGCCGAGTATTGTCCGCCAAAAGGCGAATAGCCCCGGTACTAACCCGAATATGCACTACCTGAGGCCCTCTCTCCACTTTAGATTGCTCTGAATTTTAGGTACCAAAGATTCCGGATCATATCGCTTATAGACTCTGCAATAAAAAAAATCACAGTTTCACGGGGATATTAATCTTGGGATATATTTGGAAAACTTATCCAAAGTAATTTCCGGATTCGATTAATCGTCCATGGTACACATTTAGACGTTCTCAGTTGCACCCGCACCAATATTATTCTAGTAGGTAGTGCCGTCCGGCCTCAGAAGCACCATGGTTTTGTCTTACAATAACATTTCCAATGAAGAATGTATAAGCACCGTAATAAGGTATCGTCGCACGTTATCTCATAAGAGTCACGCGATAGGTCTGTGTCTATCCCCCGAGCCACTACTACGTGGGTAAAGCAAAAGCCTATAGCCAAAAAAAAAAAGATCCTACCTGTTCAACCGGCTATACGTGACAGGTGACAAGGGTAAGTCGACAACAAACTTTTAGAGCCAAAACTGATGACTAAAGCCGGGGTCCAAATTTCTGAACAGGGAGCCCGCGGGATCCCCGAACTTAACTAAATTTCAAGACCACCTCAAAAAGTACAATATTACAGTTTATAACTACGATAATAAGGTCGAGATGTTTATTTTTCAGGTACTAACTTCGATGCTCAGTACAAAATAAACTTGTTGTATCACGAAGGCCATATAATGTAATAACTAGCCTAACTGCAGCTTTTGCGTGCCATTTTTTCTGCGAAGCATGCCATGTCCCTTACGACACAAAGGTTTACACAGATGCTCAAATATCTGTCCTGCGTGTCAAACCGTTTCTCCACCGTGTAAAGAGGGGCATGGGGGAATTTTGTGCCCTGACTGTAACATGACCATGAAAAATCAGAACTGTTTTGCGGCTCATAAGAGTGAACGTTGTAAGGCGGTAAAAAAATGTTTACAGTGTCAAAGACTTGTGTTTTTGAACAACCGTAAGTCAAAAACATGTGTGCGGTGAAGTCTTTTGCAAAATCTGTAACGAATTCATGCCCCCAAACCATCAATGTTACATGCGGGTCGACACAAACAAGCCAAAAAACCAAAGACTTTCTTTTAATTTTCTTTGATTTAGAGACCCGTCAAGATGAAATTTTAACGGAAGAATCTAGAGTTCATAAAGTTAAACCTTTGTGTTTCTCAACAATTTTGTTGGAAATGTATTAATGGTAAATCTTGTGAAATGTGCAAAGACCGAACAATGATCTTTGATAGTGATCCTGCCCCTTCTGAATCAATTTATGAATTACGTAATGGAGGAGAGAAAAAAATTCAAAACGTATGTGTAATGGCTCATAACGGTCAGGGTTTTGATTTTCAATTTCTGTTAAAGTACGTTCTCGAACAATCAAAATTCACTCCAGAGCTAATTATGCGTGGCACTAAAGTGATACTTATGGAGTTAGACAATGTGCGATTTATCGATTCGCTAAATTATTTCCCCATGGCCCTCTCTGCACTACCCAAAGCCTTTGATCCTCCCCCCGGCAGAAGAAGAAGGGTTAATTCCCTCATCTTTTCAAACTTTGGCAACCAAAATTATGTAGGCCCATACCACCCAAGGAGTACTATTGCCCTGAATCAATGTTTGAGAAGTCTTACAAAGATTTTGAAAATTGGCACAACGACCAACTTAACCAAAATGTAGTTTTTGACTTTCAAAAAGAGTTGGTCGAGTACTGTATCTCCGATGTGGAGATACTGGCGCAAGCGTGTATTAAGTTTAGAAACAATGTTTTTGAAAGAATGTAACGTAGATCCGTCCGTTCATGGAAGCCGTCACCACATTGCCAGTGCCTGTAATTTGGTTTTTAGACGGAATTTTCTCAAAACAAACACTATTGGTCTAGTCCCAAAGAACGGATACCGTATGGTTGATAACCAATCGCCTATTGCTTTACAATGGCTGAGCTGGGAGGAAGAACAGCGTAGTGTTCGCATTCAGCATGCGGGGAGGGACAGAGAAGTTAAAATCGAGGGATTAAAAGTAGATGGTTTTTGACGGAGAACGAATCTATGAATTTCAGGGCTGTTATTTCCATGGGTGCCCAAAATGTTTTCCATTTAATAGAGAAGAACCACTCAAAGAGGACCCTTCCGACTCCCTGCACTTAAGTTCGAGAGAACCAAAGCTAAAATGGCTCGTCTCCGAGCAATCCGGACTATGAATTAATTGAAATGTGGGAGTGTAAATTCAATCATTTAAAGAAAGAACAAAAATTGGATTATCTAAATTTTTCCCCATTCTAAACACACTCCCACTCAATCCAGAGATGCCTTCTTCGGGGGCAGATCAGGCAATGCAAAATCTTATCACAAGTGCGGGGACGGGGAAACAATTCAGTATGTAGACGTTTGCTCCTTGTACCCGTTTGTCAATAAGTTTTCTCCTTATGTTTTATCCCATCCAAACATATATTTAGGGGACAAGGAGTGTAGAGAAAGAGGCATGGAGGCCGAAGGTCTCATGAAATGTAAAGTATTGCCTCCACTAAATTTGTACCATCCGTCCTTCCAGCACGATGAACAATAAATTAATGTTTGTTTTATGCCGTACATGTGGTATAGAAATGCTAAACACAGACTGTAACCATAACATCGAAGAAAGAGCATTGCAGGGACATGGACAATGCAGGAAATGAGAAAGGCCGTAGAGAAGGGGTATACCATTTTAGAAATGTACGAACTTTGGGATTATAAAAATTATTACTTACGAAGACGGTGGTCTTTTTACGGATTTTATTAACAAATTTCTCAAGATTAAAAGGAGGCATCGGGCTACCCCCTTTGGTGCCTCACTGAAGAGGACAAGGCTAAGTACGTTCAAAATTATTATGAACTCAAGGTGTCTAGACTTGACCCTTTCAAAATTGAAAAGAACGGAGGTCTTCGCTCCCTTGCTAAATTGATGTTAAATTCTTTCTGGGGTAAATTTGGTCAAAGGGAAAATCAGACAAAAACATCAATCATAAGAGACCCTTTTGAATACTTTCAGTTGCTGTCCAACCCTGAAATAGATGTAAATACTACTCAAATTATTAACGATACTGTACTAATTGTGAACTGGCAGCATATTGAAGAAGCCGCAGAAGCACTAAGGACAGTGAATGTTGTGGTTGCTGCATTTACAACGTCACATGCTCGATTAAAATTGTACGAACATTAGAAAAGTTAGGGAGGCAAGTTCTTTTACTATGATACAGACAGTGTCCTTTACGTACACAGGGAGAGTATGGCACAAGGTCCCCACAGGGACTACTTGGGCGAAAATGAGACCGACGAGTTGGCTGACTATGGTCCAGGGTCATACATAGTAGAATTTGTTTCCGGAGGCCCCAAGACGTATGCCTATCTTGTTTGGTCCACTAATAAAAACGCACTAGTTGAAGTTTGTAAAATAAAAGGCCTTACTCTAATTTAAAAACTAGCGAAAAAATTAAATTTCGAAACATTGAAAAGCATTAGTTTCTGAGTAATTCATTTGACTCAGTGGACATAGAAGAGAACAGAATAAGACGAACCAAGGACAAAGACATTGTTACAGTCAAAGAAACAAAGTCTTTTAAAATTACAGGACCCAAAAGGAGACTTGAAGGACCCTACGATACTGTACCGTTTGGATTTAAGAAACAAAAATTAACACTCTAACATGTTTAAAAAATTACATTTTCACCAATCACAACGTCAAAATTTCATTACAAATCCTGAGACATACATAGAGAGAAATTAAATGTAATTATAAACCCACCACATCCGTTGGTTGTGACCGAACGTTCGTTAAAACCGCTTCCTTCAGATGTGTACTAGTATTTAAATTATGTTATGAGAGCTGACAACGAGTAAAAATTTTAAATTATTTTATTATACAGGTTAATACGTACCATTACGTACAAAAGAACTTTTTAAATACTAGATAATTGTACTGTATTATTACAGCCATTACATATAAATTTTGCACTCCAGACCCTTCTTTGGGTGGTTGGCCGAAAGTGCAAAATACAAGTGTTTTGAGTGTATATCTGCCCCCGTCATTCTTTACCTTCAAATATCACGTAAGTGTGAATGTTTGATCACCCTCAGCGTCAAAGGGAGCGTCTGCTTCTAAGGCCGGCGTAAAACCTGTAAGTCCTGGAGCAGTTCGACCTCTTTCACGGCCGGCTTAAAACCCGTAAGTCCGGGAGAGGTTGACCCTTGGACAGTGTGGAGGGTGAGCCTGATTCGAAAGGAGTGAATGTGGGAACTCAGTAGGATGCGTGGACTTGGGCATTGAAGATGAACAAGTCTATGCTCCGAACGGCTCAGCATGAATGAGGTCTCTAAGGCAGGCCTAAACTCTGTAAGTCCTGGGACCGTGATTGTGTAATATAGTGACCACATTGAATGTGTACTGATGACGGAACCGATAAACGCTGATTCTCCTCTTCTTAAGCCCTCTGATGCAGCAAACTGTTAGATACGTCATTACATAGTTTATTTGCTCGAATGTTAGCATTTTATATTTGTTTATTGTTTTTAATAACATAAATACCTTCCAGTGTATGGATAAACTCAATTATCACAAACACTTTACTATAGCTGTTTTTCTACATCACTTAAATATGCTCTTATGTGTGATCTCAGGTCAACTTCAATACATACACGCTGACATATCCATCAAACAATATTCACTCTGTAATTTCACCGCAAAATCAGAATGTCTATGAGCTTTTAAGTAATTATATCCCTTAAGATTGTTTCCAAATATTGTGTAATTAACCAGTACCAGTACTAAAACAGACTCTGTCATAGCGCATTACGCATGTACACACACACGCAAACACCCACATGCACTACACAACCTTACAGGTGGATACCAACAGTTTTATTTTATAAATTTGTAGTTGACTCGTCTCATGTTCATTCGCAAATGAGCACTCAGAGCGTTAACATGGGCAACCTTCTTAAGCTTGAATCTAGAAATGTGGTTAACAGAAGTGAGAGGTTTCGTACCACACGTTGAAGAACTAACGTTTATATACTGACCTCTCCCATTGACTCAATAGATTGGCCCCTAGCATTTTCAGAGTACATTGTCGATCATATAAAGGATGGCAGCCTCACCTACTGATCACTTTGAAATTACAATTAAACATCAAAGGTATAGCCAAAGAAGGGATTATTACCTTTCATGGCAGCATCTAAATTAACCTCTTACGTGTTTGATGATGCGCTTGAGAAGACATTCCGTTATGTGGAAACATTGATAGGACTTTAATTGTGACAGCAACTATAGTAAAAGTACCTGAGCAGTTTCTTCAGTAATAGGCATTTAGTATATCTCCTTGTATTATTAGTAAAGAGACAGAGAGAGGTTAGGCATTGAGTTGAGGATCACTTTGTGTTTGCTTTGAATAGGTTACACGAGTAGGAATAAAAAATAAGTACAAAAACCCATTTTACGTTTTTTAGTAGAGTGAATTTGAAAGACTTCTCCGAGTATAGTGAAACTGTTGAACTTGCAATGGATAAAATAAAAAAAATAAAAAATAAAGTATAAAATCTATCTCACCGAGAGGTTGAGGTACAAAAAAAAATATGTTGGGAGGTAGCAGATTTGTCATGGAATGGCTACCACCGTAAAGAGCGATGGTTGGGGCTCTTTACACACGTGGATAGGCCTACTGGGGAAGGAGCCACGTAAAAAAATCTCCTAACGCGCCCATGGTCCTACGCCCTGGTCACGCGGCAAGCACGTGTGTACCTAGCCGTGGTGGGGAAATGTGACCACTCACCACAACACGGTTGTTAAAACATATAGACCTCACCGAAACATACGAGTATTTCTGGACCTATTACTGACAAACGATTTTCTGAAATTTTTTGTCAGTAATAGGTCCATTACCCGCAGGTTAGTGAGGCGGTAGAAGGCATCCAGCGAGACGGTGCCTTGTTTTATTTACCCATTTGTTTTAAACAATTAAAACAGGCTGCACTAAAATAGTTCAATGACATTTGAGACGGTGTTACCATATCGATGCTGATCACCAGCTGATCCCATTATGACCTGGATATGGTAATATACTGGTTCTGCTTAATGTATATGAATGTTAAAATAGATGAGTGAAATCAAATGTACATTTATTTGTTGACGGTAACAAATTGATAACGTTTGTTTTTTGCAACATATGCTGAGAGAGACCAATAATTTTCACTACAAGTAAAACTGGCAACAGTGTTAGGCGCAGGGTGCAGATGAGGGTTCAGATGAACCAGTCAAGTCATGCTATTGGTATGTAGATTAAATGGTGTCACTATATATGTTCATCTGACGTCCTAGAAATACTCCGTTTGTTTCGGTGAAGGTCTATATGTTTTAACAACCGTGTTGTGGTGAGTTGGTCACATTTCCCCACCACGCTAGGTACACACGTGCTTGCCGCGTGACCAGGGCGTAGGACCATGGCGCGCTGTTAGGAGATTTTTTACGTGGCTCCTTCCCCAGTAGGCCTATCCACGTGTTGTGTAAAATAGACCCACCAACCATCGCTCTTTACGGTGGTAGCCATTCCATGACAAATCTGCTACCTCCCAACATATTTTTTTTGTACCTCACCTCTCGGTGAGATAGATTTTATACTTTATTTTTTATATTTTTTGTTATTTTATCCATTGCAAGTTCAACAGTTCAACTATATACTCGGAGAAGTCTTTCAATTCACTCTACTAAAAAACGTAAAATGGGTTTTTGTACTTATTTTTATTCCTACTCCGTTTGTACCTATTCAAAGCAAACACAAAGTGAATCCTCAACTCAATGCCTAAACCTCTCTCTGTCTCTTTACTAATAATACAACGGAGATCAATTACTAAATGCCTATTACTGAAGAAACTGCTCAGGTACTTTTACTATAGTTGCTGTCAACAATTAAAGCTCCTATCAATGTTTCCACATTAACGAATTGTCTTCTCAAGCGCATCATCAAACACGTAAGAGGTTAATTTAGATGCTGCCATGGAAAAGGTATAATCCCTTCTTTGGCTAATACCTTGATGTTTAATTGTAATTCCAAAGTGATCAGTAGGTGAGGCTCCAATCCTTTATATGATCGACAATGTTACCTCTGAAAATGCTAGGGGCCAATCTATTGGAGTCAATGGGAGAGGTCAGTATAAACGTTAGTTCTTCACGTGTGGTACGAAACCTCTCACTTCTGTTAACCACATTCTAGATTCAAGCTTAAGGAAGGTTGCCATGTTAACGCTCTGAGTGCTCATTTGCGAATGAACATGAGACGAGTATGTTCAACTACTAAAATTTATAAATAAAACTGTTAGGTATCCACCCTGTAAGGTTGTGTTGTGCATGTGGGTGTTTGCGTGTGTGTACATGCGTATGCGCTATGACCAGAGTCTGTTTTAGTACTGCGTACTGTTAATTACACAAATATTTGGAAACAATCTTAAGGGATATAATTACTTAAAGCTCATAGACATTCTGTATTTTGCGGTGAAATTACAGAGTGAATATTGTTTGATAGGATATGTCAGCGTGTATGTATTGAAGTTGACCTGAGATCACACATAAGAGCACTATATTAAAGTGATGTAGAAAAAACCAGCTATAGTAAAGTGGTTTTGTTGATAAATTGAGTTTTATCCATACACTGGAAGGTATTTATGTTATTAAAAACAATAAACACAAATATAATATTTGAAAATGCTAAACATTCGAGCAAATAACTATAGTAATGACGTATCTAACAGGTTTTGCTGCATCAGAGGCTTAAGAAGAGGAGAATCAAGCGTTTACTCGGTTCCGTCATCAGTACACATTCAATGTGGTCACTATTATTACACAATCACGGTTCCCCAGGAACTTACAGAGTTTTAGGCTGCCCTTAGAGAACCCTCATTCATGCCTGAGCCGTTCGGAGCATAGACTTGTTTCATCTTCATGCCCAAGTCCACGCATCCTACTGAGTTTCCTCACACATTCACCTCCTTCGAATCCAGGCTCACCCTCCACACTGTCCAAGGGTCAACCTCTCCCGGACTTACGGGTTTTAAGCCGGCCGTGAAAGAGGTCGAACTGCCTCCAGGACTTACAGGTTTTACCGCCGGCTTAGAAGCAGATGCTCCCTTGACGCGAGGGTGATCAAAACATTCACACTTACGTGATATTTGAAGGTAAAGATGACGGGGGCAGATATACACTCAAAACACTTGTATTTTGCACTTTCGGCCAACCACCCAAAGAAGGGTCTGGAGTGCAAAATTATAATGTAAATTTGGCTGTAATAATACAGTACAATTATCTAGTATTTAAAAAGTTCCTTTTGGTACGTAATGGTACGTATTAACCTGTATAATAAAATAATTTAAAATTTTTACTCGTTGTCAGCTCTCATAACATAATTTAATACTAGTACAACATCTGAAGGAAGCGGTTTTTAACGAACGTTCGGTTCACAACCAACGGATGTGGTGGGTTATAATTTACATTTAATTTCTCTCTATGTATGTCTCAGGATTTGTAATGAAATTTTGACGTTGTTGATTTGGTGGAAAATGTAATTTTTTTAAACATGTTAGGAGTGTTTAATTTTTGTTTCTTAAATCCAAAAACGGTACAGTATCGTAGCGAGCGTCCTTCAAGTCTCCTTTTTGGGTCCTGTAATTTTTAAAAGACTTTGTTTTCTTTGACTGTAACAATAGTCTTTGTCCTGTGGTTTCGTCTTATTCTGTTCTCTTCTATGTCCACTGAGTCAAATGAATTACTCAGAACTAACTAATGCTTTTCAATGTTATCGAAATTTAATTTTTCGCTAGTTTTTTAAATTTAGAGTAAGGCCTTTTATTTTTACAAAACTTCAACTAGTGCGTTTTTTATTAGTGGACCAAACCAAGAATAGGCATACGTCTTGGGGCCTCCGGAGGAAACAAATTCTTACTATGTGATGACCCTGGACCATAGTCAGCCAACTCGTCGGTCATTATTCGCCCAAGTTAGTCCCCTGTGGCGGGACCTTGTGCATACTCTCCCTGTGTACGTAAAAGGGGACACTGTCTGTATCATAGTAAAGAACTTGCCTCCCTAACTTTTCTAAAGTGTTCGTACAATTTTAATCGAGCATGTGACGTTGGTAACAATGCTGCCTGCCAACCACAACATTCACTGTCCTTAGTGCTTCTGCGGCTTCTTCAATAATGCTGCCAGTTCACAATTAGTACAGTATCGTTAATAATTTGAGAGTTTTAGTATTTACATCTATTTCAGGGTTGGACCAGCAACTGAAAGTATTCAAAAGGGTCTCTTATGATTGGATGTTTTTGTCTGATTTTCCCTTTGACCAAAATTTAACCCCCAGAAAGAAATTTAACATCAATTTAGCAAGGGAGCGATATCCACCAAGTATCCTCCGTCTTTTCAATTTTGAAAGGTCAAGTCTGACACCATTCGTGTCATCATAATATAAATTTTGAACGTACTTAGCCTTGTCCTCTTCAGTGAGGCACCAAAGAGGCGGTAGCCCGATCCTCCTGTTTAATCTTGAGAAATTTGTTAATAAAATCCGTAAAAAGACCACCCCGTCTTCCGTAAGTAATAATTTTATAATCCCAAAGTTCGTACATTTCTAAACTATCGGATATCTACCCCTTCTCTACGGCCTTTCACTCATTTCCTGCATTGTCCATGTCCCTGTCAATGCTTCTTTCTTCGATGTTATGCGTTACAGTCTGTGTTAAGCATTTCTAGAACCACATGTACGGCACCTGTAAAACAAACATTAATTTTTTGTTCATGCGACCGCTGCTGGAAGGGGACGGATGGTACAAATTTAGTGGAAGGCAATACTTCTACATTTCATGAAGACCTTCGGCCTCCATGACCTCTTTCTCTACACTCCTTGTCCCCTACAATATATGTTTGGATGGGATAAAACATAAGGAGAAAACTTATTGACAAACGGGTACAAGGATGCAAAAACGTCTACATACTGAAATTTTGTTTCCCCGTCCCCGCACTTGTGATATAGATTTTGCATTGCCTGTTCTGCACCCGAAGAAGGAATCATCTCTGGGATTGAGTGGGAGTGTGTTTAGAATTGGCGGAGAAAATTTAGATAATCCAATTCTTTTGTTCTTTCTTTAAATGATTGAATTTACACTCCCACATTTCAATTACTTCATAGTCGGATGCTCAGGAGATTAGATGCCATTATTTTAAGCTTATGGTTCTCTCGAACCTTAAGTTGCAGGGAGTCGCTGAAGGGTCCTCTTTGAGTGGTTTCTTCCTCTATTAAATTGGACTCAACATTTTGGGCACCCATGGAAAATAACAGCCCTGAAAATTCATAGAATTTACGTTTCTCCGGTCAAAACCGTCTACTTTTAATCCCTGCGCGATCTTTAACTCTCTCCTGTCCCTCCCCGCATGCTTGAATGCGAACACTACGCTGTTCTTCCTCCCAGCTCAGCCATTGTTAAAAGCAATAGGCGATTGGTTATCAAGCCATACGGTATCCGTTTTCTCTGGGACTAGACCAATAGTGTCTGGCTTTGAGAACAATTCCGTCCTAAAAACCCAAATTACAGGCACTGGCAATGGTGATGACGGCCTTCCAATGAACGGACGATCTACGTTAAATTCTTTCAAAAAACATGTTTCTAAACTTAATTACACGCTTGCGCCAGTATCTTCCACAATCGGAATACAGTACTCACTCGACACAACTCTTTTTGAAAGTCAAAAACACTACACATTTTGGTTAAGTTGGTCGTTGTGCCAATTTCAAAATCTTTGTAAGACTTCTCAAACATTGATTCAGGGCAATAGTACTCCTTTGGTGGCTATGGGGTCCTACATAATTTTGTGTTTGCCAAAGTGTTTGAAAAGATGAGGAGGAGTTAACCCTTCTTCTTCTCGGGGGGAGATCATAAGGCTTTGGGTAGTGCAGAGAGGGCCATGGGGAAAGTAATTTTAGCGAATCGATAAATCGCACATTGTCTAACTCCATAAGTATCACTTTAGTGCCACGCATAATTAGCTCTGGACGTGAAATTTTGATTGTTCGAGAACGTACTTTAACAGAAAATTGAAAATCAAAACACCTGACCGTTTATGAGCCATTATCACATACGTTTTTGGAATTTTTTTCTCTCCTCCATTACGTAATTCATTAAATTGATTCACAGGATCAACTATCAAAGATCTTTGTTTCGGTCTTTGCACATTTCACAAGATTTACCATTAACTACATTCTTCCAACAAAAATTGTTGAGAAACACAAAGGTTTTAACTTTAATGAACCTCTAGATTCTTCCGTTAAAAATTTCATCTTGACGGGTCTCTAAATCAAAGAAAAATTAAAAAGAAAGGTCTTTGGTTTTTGGTTTGTTTGTGTCGACCCGCATGTAACATTGATGGTTTGGGGGCATTGAATTCGTTTACAGATTTTGCAAAAGGACTTCACCGCACACATGTTTTTGACTTACCGGTTGTTCAAAAACACAAGTCTTTGACACTGTAAACATTTTTTTACCGCCTTTACAACGTTCACTTCTTATGAGCCGCAAAAACCAGTTCTGATTTTTCATTGGTCATGTTACAGTCAGGCACAAAATTCCCCCATTGCCCCTCTTTAACACGGTTGGAGAAAACGGTTTGACACGCAGGACAGATATTTGAGCATCTGTGTAAACCTTTGTGGTCGTAAGGGACATGGCATGCTTCGCAGAAAAAAAATGGCAACGCAAAAGCTGCAGTTAGGCTAGTTATTACATTATAATGGACCTTCGTGATACAACAAGTTTATTTTGTACTGAGCATCGAAGTTAGTACCTGAAAAATAACATCTCGACCCTTATTATCGTAGTTATAAACTGTAATATTGTACTTTTTGAGGTGGTCCATGAAATTTATTAAGTTCGGGGATCCCCGCTCCCTGTTCAGAAATTTGGACCCCGGCTTTAGTCATCAGTTTTTGGGCTCTAAAAGTTTGTCGCTTACCCTTGTCTTCTATCACGTATAGGCCTTGATACTGAGGATACTTTTTTGGCTATATGGGCCTTTTGCTACCGTTACTAAGCTCGGGGTGTAGAGACCACAGACTATCGCTTACACCTCTTAATAACCTACTCGATACTGTTAACTCAGTGCACTCTTTACATTCTTCTTGGAAATTATTGTACGTAAACACTGGTCTTCTTGAGGCCGGCACCTACTCGCCTACTGGAATATTGGTGCGGGTGCACTTAACTCTAAAATGTGTCCATGGACTTAATCGAATCCGAATTACTTTGGATAAGTTTTCCAAATATATCCCAAAATTACGAATCTATCCGTGTGTCTACTTGATTGTCAGGTCCTATAAGCGAATATATACCGGAATCTTTGGTCCTAAATGTTACAGAGCATCTAAAGTGAAGCACCGTAGGTAGATCCATATAGACTTCGGTCAGTACCGGCTCCATTCTCGCCTTTTCGACAATACTCCTCAATCTAACTAACCCTTATTTAATCCAATCAAGTTCACGGGACACTCCCATTTGGGTACTGCGACGACTCGTATAAAACTTGGAAAACTGTTTCTGACCCATATGTTCTAAAACCTTCTACAGTAGGTGTCTTCACCGGTTCATGGCAAACACTTTTACGGGCTCCAATCGTTTGTAGTGTAATCCCTCCTTAGCCTCTACTAGAAATTATAACAGCAAGCAGCTTTGATACAAAGCTTTTGTCGAATGGGTGTTGACTGTTCAACGCTTCACGTCTAAGAATGACAGCGTTACGCGCTTAAATAAGTTGTAGCAGCTGCGCTAGAATCACGTCGCAGTAAATATACTTTTTTTACAGTACACTGTAGTATGATGTAATAACCGAAATAAATTCAACACACAAACTTGATATAAAATATACGACATATAAATAAATGAACGAAGAATCTACATGCTGTTGGGTTCGCCCTAGTCACTACGATACAAACACAGTAACACAACGAATCAACTTGGTTCCAACTTTTCAGAAAAACACCAATAAAACACGTATTTTAGATTACTAAGAAAGCAATAGTATAAACACAACTTAAGAAACACACACAGTGTTAAAGGAGTTTAATGTCTGTGATCGCTAAATAAAGTACATAGCCACTTAGATAAACTGAAAATGTAATAAAAACTCCTATAAGACTAATTTACTTTTATAAAATTACTATGATAGTAATAAAAAGCACTTTATAAATATAAAACACACTAACATATAACCACTGACTCACTCATAAAGAAAGCGTCAATATAGACACATTCATAAAACATTCAGCACCACTCTCGATAACACTGAAGCAGAGCAACTCAACACACGTCCTGCTCCTCTTTTGACGTCGCACAAAACACTGACGAGAGAGAAGAATGTTGCCGCTATTATAGGGAGCCGACCAATGAGAGCTCTGGGACCACTTCAATAGGTTGAGATTTCCATTGCAACAGTAATATATTAAAAATAATATCTGGGTAACTAGGTAGGTAAGCAATGTCCTTATGTTTATTTTATATTAGTATATTAGCGAGGTTGATATCCGATGTCTTCGATATCGACTATGTATACACAATTTGTGCAATATCACAGAACAGAGCGACATAGGTCTTACCTCTTCCGACGTCCCACCTATCCAGACTGACGAGACAGGGAAATGCTCCTGCCCGACTGTGTAGAACACCGACCAATCAGATTGTTGCTTGTGCGGCTCTAGATTTTAGTCACCATAGACCGCTCAGATAAGTTAGCTAGAGCGCGTTTATTTCCGACCAATGAGGTCTCTATAAAATTGCGGTTGCAAGCTGTACCGTTACTCGTCCTGGGTTTTTACATGTAACCGCAAACCTCAATCATCGCATCCGTATGATAAACTAAATTCAAAGTATATCGAAGCGGTATACGTTTTTGAAAATAGACTATAAATAAGTTAAAGCTCTTTACCATCACGACTCGGGACTATAAAAATATTAAAACTTATTAGACAACCGAATGCAGTACCTATGTATTATCTCAGAGTGTGACTGTATTCAGGATGGCAGATATCCAGTGCAAACTTCTGTTATGCCTCTCAAGATGTTATAATAGTTATTAGTTTTAATATTGTTTGTAGAGGACCTTCCCCTCGAATTATCAGAGTCCGAGGGATACAGGTAACTCCTCGCAAAACCGCAAACTGCTCCGTTAACGAGCAGTGTCGAACTGAGCCGGTGCAATGGGTAAGTCACTGACATGGGGCCTCCGAGATATTCATTAAAGTGCAAGTATAGATTATATAATAAACATTAGTATAACGCGGTCTGTATGAGACCGATTGGACTAATACCTCTGTATGCGTCCTCTTTATAAATAAATTAAAGTAAGGGAACAGCTAGGAAACCAGAGTGAGGTATGATGGGTCTTTAGATGTCCAAGTATAACGACATATATAATTACACACGGGTAAAAGCTTAAATTGTATGGGATGGTACTCCCGTACTTAAGCTACGCTCGCTTGATATTAGTAACCTGACATAGAGCCTGGCCGTTAGAAATGATGGTGGATGATTTAATGTGTCAAAAGTTGGAGTGCCGTAAAGGGAGGCGTGGGTTAAGTGAAAACAAAATTACTTGATTATATGGAAACTAAATGTCTAAAGCAGTAGTTAGAAATTAAATGTATGGTGCTTTGTTAATAAATTTAAAATACGGTTTTTTTTTTAATTACCGGTTAAGTCTGCTTGAGAGTTGGGGTCCCGGAATGAAGTGATAGACATCCAAGTGAAAGGTAACAAGAAATTTAGGGTCCCGTGATGGATTGCGTGGGATAAGAGTATATGAAGTACTTCGTAGACATTAGGTGTTTCCAGGTATTGGAAACCATATGCACGGGCAATTGATCGGCAAATAGTAGTCGCTCAGAAGGTACGCCTCGTGTTATAAGCTGTTAGCTTGAGACTCAAGGACCTCGGGATGAGAATATCCTGTTGGGAAAGTACTCGGTAAATATTAGCATTACACTTTCAGGTAATGTATGAATATTTGTGCAGTAAAATGAGAGTGCCGTGTTAGGCCCTGGTTTTTTTAATGGGGACCTCAGTATGTTAGAAATTGAACGAAATGCAAGTGTTGTGAATCCTACGAAGGTAAGGCTAACTAAGATTGTGCGATATGCTCGGTAAATACTCGTATAATGGAGATGGAGATTAATACGCGGTAAAGGTTTTAACTATATGTGTGGGAACCAGTACAGTTCAGGGTTTATTAATGGTGGGAAGACAAATTTTCGAATTGTGACGTTACCGTTACGCGTAGTAAACACTTTAGAGTGTGGAGTCGTGAGTATGGGTAAGGGCTAAGAGACGTGGTGTACGACATATTATACTGATGCCTGTTGGACTTTGTGGATACTAGTCGGTAAGATAAGGCTCTCCGAGGTAGTAGGATAGTGTTGGACTCCGTAGGAAGCCATCAGATACGCGGGTGTGGGTTGTTAAGACTCTCACAGGTTACTCAAAAAGGTGAGTGTCAATAGGCTTCGAGACACGGACCTGTGGACGGAGGTTAAGCAGTACAGAGCAGTACAGAAGTCAGCGGATAAAGAGGTGTGTGACAAACAGGAAGTCTAGGTTGAGATAAGTCGTCGGAAAGAACAGGAAGTCTGTGGTTAGGAAACACCGAAATGTATCTCCCATAAGAGACAATGCAAAAATATCGCCATAGAGCCCATGTTAAAATAACTCCATAAGAGCCCATGTTAGCGCCAATCCGCGCAAGGTCTACTGTGTAATATATCGTTAAAAACATTATATTCCCATTTATATAGAAGAAATAAACGGTTATACTAAAATATACGGAAAATAAAATGTGGCTCAAAAATCCGTCGGTTAATCTTAAAATATCACGATTTTTATAATTTAACATTAGTTGTCAAATTAATGTTTGCCTAGAGTTAGGAGTGAAAATTAAAATCTGAAAGTATATCTCTATTGAATATATAAGGCTAATAATAATTACGTGCATTTTCTACATTCAGCATTCAGCAAACACTTATCAGTGTGCTGCGAGACGTTAGCAGATATGCACCTGTTTAACAATATTTACACCCTTTGTATACACTCTCACAGCGTGAACTGGTAAACAGATGATATCAAGTGTGTGTTGGTAACTGAGCAGCACCTTCGTACACTAAGTGCTTGCTAAGTGCACTATAAACAGTGCGCACTTATTGTAATGAGAAAAGTACAACGCGACGACGAGTGTTTCTTGTGAGATTGTACTCTCAGCGTGATTAGTCAGAAAATTAAGTTCCTAACTAATATTTCAAAACAATTAAACAATTTTGTTTACCATAGAAATATGATATTTATTAAAAAATTCATTCTAAATTCTAAAGTCAAAGTTGAAGCAAATAAATACCATGATCTTTTCTCTAGCCCCTTTAAAGTGAAACTAGAAAAAACAACCGGGAGTTTCATTAATACATTACATTATTGCGAGAAGTGAAGACATTTGGCGTGATATTCTCTAAATCTATCAGTCACGCACTTCGCCGTACCAGTCACCAACCCATTCAGCGAAGTGGAGGACGTTTGGGAAAGCGCACGTGGCGTGAGATTCTCTAATACTCCATGATCTCACTCACTTCACGTTCCAGTCACCAAATCAGCGAGAAGTGGAGAAATGTGGTTGTGAGATGCTCTAATGTCCATGGTCATTCACTTCGCGTCCAGTCACCAACAGCGAAAAGTGAAGACATTTGGCGTGAGATTCTCTAAATCCATGATCACTCACTTCACGTCCAGTCACCAACAGCGAGAAGTGGGAGAAATTTGGCGTGAGATTCTCTAAATCCATGATCACTCACTTCACGTCCAGTCACCAACAGCGAAAAGTGAAGACATTTGGCGTGAGATTCTCTAAATCCATGATCACTCACTTCACGTCCAGTCACCAACAGCGAGAAGTGGAGAAATTTGGCGTGAGATTCTCTAAATCCATGATCACTCACTTCGCGTCCAGTCACCAACAGCGAAAAAGGTGAAGACATTTGGCGTGAGATTCTCTAAATCCATGATCACTCACTTCACGTCCAGTCACCAACAGCGAGAAGTGGAGAAATTTGGCGTGAGGTGAGATTCTCTAAATCTACAGTCACTCACTTCGCGTCCAGTCACCAACAGCGAGAAGTGGAGAAATGTGGTGTGAGATGCTCTAAATCCATGGTCATTCACTTCGCGTCCTAGTCACCAACAGCGAAAAGTGAAGACATTTGGCGTGAGATTCTCTAAATCCATGGTTCACTCACTTCGCGTTCCAGTCACCAACAGCGAGAAAGTGAAGATATTTGGCGTGAGATTCTCTATAGCCACGGTCACTCACTTCACGTCCAGTCACCAACAGCGATAAATGAATACATTTGGCGTGAGATTCTCTATAGCCACGGTCACTCACTTCACGTCCAGTCACCAACAGCGAGAAGTGGAGAAAGTAACACGCTCTAAATCCATGGCCAGTCCACTTCGCGTCCAAGTCACTAACAGCGAGAAGTGAAGACATTTGGGCGTAAGATTCTCTATATCCATGGTCACGCACTTCGCGTCCAGTCACCAACAAGGAGAAGTGAAGACATTTGGCGTGAGATTCTCTAAATCCATGGTCACTCACTTCGCGTCCAGTCACCAACAGCGAGAAGTGAAGACATTTGGCGTGGAGATTCTCTAAATCTATGGTCACTCACTTCACGTTCAGTCACCAACAGCGAGAAGTTGGAGAAATTTGGCGTGAGGACTCTCTTAATCCACTGTTACTCACTTCGTTTCCAGTCACCAACAGCGAGAAGTGGAGAAATTTTGCGTGAGATTCTCGAAATCCATGGTCACTCACTTTCGCGTCCAGTAACCAACTGCGAGGAGTGAAGAGATTTTGGTGTGAGACCCTTTAATTCCAAAATATTTGCACTTTGTTTCCAGTTGCCTACTTCAAGATGTGAGGTCATTATGAGTGAGACGCTCTATATTCAAAGTTATTATGATTTGTTGTAGCCTGTTTGGTCAGCTGCTTCGAAATTATCAGTTTTGCGAGCTGTCTCAATCTTGGATGTGACACAAAGACCCTGGGGTGGCGGAGGATTGGTTTTCTTTTTTTGTATTAAACGAATAATTAAAAAAAAAACACATAAGTTATTATTGAAACGAGTAGTATTTTTTCAATGGTTATTTTCTCAAACTATGCTACCTTAATAGCTTGCTTGATAAATTGAAAATAATTTGAATGTTATTTAGATTAGCTTCAGATATTTGAGGTTAAAATATCCACAGAAAATAAAGATTTTTACAAAAACAAAAAATTCAAAGTATAATAAGTTAAGATTTAACGTTTGTAAACAACTTCATTTGAGTTCATTTAAAAAGTTTTTTATCTCCAGACTTTGTCTTTTTAAACTAAGCACTTCATTATTTCAGAATTCGATACTTAGATAGCGATATTTTCCGGTAATTTCAGGAATGCCGATTTAAAGGTGTTGCGACTGAAGTCTATGTTGTACGTTAGGTAATAGTTACAGTATACTGATGTAGGGCTTCAAGTAAACGATAAATAAAAAGTAAATGAGTACTAATAACTCAAAATGTTCTATAATGTATCGCTGACTAACATTAAATATGAAATAATATTATCCACACAACTTTGAGATTAAACGTACGATGTCAGTAATAAGAGATTATACATAATAAATATTCCTAAACTTCTTAAAACTACCACATTTCCTTGTTAATTAATCTTATAACATATTACAGTGTATAATTGGGATTAATTTTTGTGAATTTAAGACAGTAAAATTCTTTATCTAAAAATATAACGGTAAAAAAACTAACGGTAATTATATGTAAGTGCAATAGGTTTCTGTATTGTTATGAGTTATTACCAAAAATAGCGTTGTTTATTATCTTTAACATGAAATAATAAAACAAAATAAATCTTTCAATATTGCTATTTAATGTTACAATAATTGTTTATTCTAAATATTATGTTTATCCAAATTCTGTAAAACTTTTAGAAAATAAATGAAGCAGGGTATTTTTATTAATAAACATTTTTGTGTATTATGTTATTTTATTTACTCTGCGAATGTATAGCTTGGCTTTATTCCACATTCCGCTTATTGCAGCGCCTGAAATCTGATACTGTCAAAAGTTCGGAGACTTCTATACTAAAACAGTCAACAGAGGTTTGTTAAGTATACCAGCAGCAATTCAGTGTAATCCAGATGAAGTTGATTTCATTCAAAAGTACCTCTTACCGAGGCAAAGCAGTAAGTTTTTGTCTTTTTTTTCAGGGACACATTCTTAAAGGTATTTAAAATAGCAAAACTAATAAAACTCAATACCACTCCACAGGAATTTGATAACTAGGAATTTCGAACAATTTTAACTAGGCTCGATTCCTAGGGGAAAACGGTCGAAAAAAGGGATTGTCTCTTTACACATTATGAATATGAAATACTCCTTTGTAGAGCGAATATGTTTCATAATGGTTTATTACTTAAATAAGTAAGATACATCAACTAAATATATCTTGAAAACTACATTGTTTTCGATTAAAATATATGGGAAGGTAAAGTATTAAGGGCGGAGCATTTTAAATTGCATTTGAATGCACAAAAACATATATAGTATTAATATTAACCATCCCTTCAATCAAACTGATCTTCACATTACTATAGAAATTACATACTTTTATCATGAATGCCTTCAGTTAAAGAGGAAAATTTCTATTTTCCTTTGTCTTGAGGAAAACTTTTTGATGAGCAATAACCATTTTTTAAATAAAAAGTTGACGTCACTGAATATTGATGATTGGTCAGCTTGAACTTTAGAATTCTGGAGTGTACTCTTATCACATTAAGAATCGGGATCTACAAGACTAGTTACTTCACCAATCAGGAGGAAATAACCTGTAGCAACATAGACAGTAATGTTAGTGGCTACTCCTCAATTGAGCTGTAATCTCTCATCAACGTAGATCTAACTCCAGGTAACAAGACTGATTGGACGTTTCACTGTAATCTTGCGATGATGTATTAGTTGTGTAAATGTTACAGAAGCTGTTCTACCTACTCTCTACAAGGGTAATTCGTACCTCTTCACATTGAATCCTCTTACATTATCTGTAATGCGATGAATGCCACCGCATTTGTGCGATAAAATACTTTAATACCATTAATATATTTTTAAGATGGATTTTTTTTACTGACTATTTTATTTTATGTTTATTTTAAATTGAGGGTAGTTTACGATCATTTGGGATTTTTATTAACGACTAACTATTATGTTTATAAGAATGGATTTTCCATTAATAAGTAAAACCGATTTAACTATTAATTTTGGGAATTAATCTTTTAGAAAACGACTGTGTTATTGTTGTTGTTAAGGCATGTTACTTATTGTTTGATTAAAATTGCTGTCTTAGTCACAAGTTTTGGAAATCTGAAACACTTCTAACTACCCGAAAAAACATCTTTAACTTAGAGAAAGTTAATTAATCCTGCTATGATAAACTTAGTTTTATACAAACAAAACAAGAAATAAACAAACTTCTATCCTGTTATCCGAACGTTACCAGTATTTTAGGCGTTTTTACGCCCGAGTTATATGTTTTAAATTCATAGCAAAATCTTTTGAAAATACTGTTTTTAATTTGACAAGGTATTATGAAAAACACTTGAAGTTCTCTGTCGTAACTAACTTGGCTGACCCATGTGTCGTAATGGGATGTGTGATTCATTATTCTAGTAACATTTTAAAGTCAATAAATAGAAGCAACCCAAATGCTAATCCGAAAAATATTAAAATAAAATCAAACTTTTGGCACACATGCTTAATAAATAATGTTTTACTAATCCGGTGGATGCAAATCCTCTGAAGGAAATCGATTACATTATTAGAAAGGTATCTACCTAGGTACTAACATGGGGAAATCATGTTGAGGGAACCTGCTTTGGTTTTCGTATCCTTTATGATATAACTTGTAACTCACAATCCCTAGAATATCTTATTTCGTCCTTCTGTACCCACATTTGTGGAGCATTTAGGGCCGATGCATGCTTATAAATATATATAATTATACTTTAAAATAAGTATAAGTTATAATAGTGATACAATTAATGTTGTATTTAGGCAAGTGATTCAATATTATCATAGTTTTCAAGGCCTAAAAGCACTCCTTCGATGAGAACATCATACAAAATGCAGCGCCTGATATTCGCAGATATTCTTCTTCTAATTTATAGACTGAAAATTCCATTCTACTTATCATGGTTTAGAAATTTGCCCTCAACTAATAGACAAACTTATTGTTTTTCCGAGGACCTTAAAAAGTATAATGCTTGAAAATAATTCCAGATCACAATTAAACAGATAATGGAAAAACTATGGGAGTTTTAGTATATAATTACTAAGCTTCTGAATGTTAAAACTGCATTAGCGTTTATGTCAGTTCTCATTACTAATTTATTACAGTGTTATATAGTAAATAGTTTCAAACTGACGTTGACATTTTATAAAATGAACTATATGCGCCTTCTATATGTAGTTGTGTTATTCGTTGTTCATCTTGTAAGTAAAAAACTTATTGAAATGAGAGTAAAAATGACGTGCAGAGCAATATAAATCAATATTCTAAATGTAGCAAGTTCCCGGTTCACGGGCAGCCTGAGGCGGCTTCGGGGCTGTTACATTGTCAAAGTTTAAAATTGGCCGTCAGCGCTTCTGTTACAGAAACTTTGACTGTGGCTGGAGCCTTTATGTTGAGTCACGCGGACGTCTGCACAAAGTTAAAAAGACTTTATACCATTATTAAAGTATTGTTTTATGGAAGACTTTGAATTCAAGTGAAAATGGTTTGTGAAGACAACGTGAAACAATGGTTGGCCTCCTTTCTTAAAATGATGCCTAATAAGGAGGAGAAATCGGGGTGATAATATTTGAAGTAGTAATTGATGTAGTTAGTAATAAAACACTTTAAGGTACGAGGGGATATAAAAAGTTCGTAAGTATTCTATTAAAAACTGTATAAAATGAATGACATATTTAATGAAATGTTATATCGTTAAAATTTATATATTTAAGTAAATGTCACACCACCAATCATTCACTCAATTTTCCCTATACCTCTCTCACAGGTAACCCTGCATATACCTTCTACAATATGGGTCGAGATTACTGTAGGAGAGGTGTTTTGTGGGGTAAATAGACTAGCATGTTGCTGTACTACATTTATTTTCATTGAGTTAGCTTTTTCTCCCTCTACCTTATTTATTCAATTTATGAGAAATAAACATTTTTTTCAAATCATTCTCAAAGCCAACTACTTTGCTTAAAAAGACAACCAGTTTTGGTTGAATTTAAATCACCTAAAATTAGGATACCATTTAAACTATGTACAATGTTTTAGTCTAAAATTGCTTGTCCCATCAGACTCCAAAATATATAGGTTAGGGACGACACCATGTGTCATGGATGTTAGGGCATAAAAAACCACCACCCAAACTGCAATGGCAGGTCTTAAAAGCCGTACGAAAATACACATACCATCACACAACACAATAGTATTACAGTTCCTACTGATACCAGAACATTTATCGACTGGTCAGCCTCAAGACAGATCATGATGGGCAGTTATATCTTACCACTACCAGAATAGCTATATCTTGAACAGATCAAGATCGAGTATGGTAAATATGGCGCGTGTATATAATATTTTTCAAACATTAGTTTTAGTATGTTAGGTTATAATTAGCTGTAAACATACCAACTGGATTACAAAGATAAAAGCTCTTGATTGGACTGGAGACCTCTGCTATGTTTTGAACGCAATAAGGACGAATCATCTAGGGCTGTATTGGGTTACCTCGTGGGATCGCCCCTCGCGCGAGTAGCTTCTATCATGTACGGGGTTCATCTGAATCTTATAAACGGTTAAAAAAGACCTGGTCGCTTTTCGAGGTTTTTTGTTTTTTGCCACTCACCCAACCCAACGTGCTTTCTCACGCCTTGCTTTCACAAACTTTCGGTGACCGAAGATAACCCAGAACTTTCATTTGTTTGTATATGTTGTACTCAAACCTCCGCTCTACGCTGCCAAGTAACTATGTTTGTGGACTATACTCCATCTTACTCTTCAGTGCCCCTTACCACTTTTGAAGACCTTGTGACCAAAACCTTCCGCTGGTAGATGAAATAGCTAGGTGCGGTGATTGGAATATTGAAGGCTTACTCTATGTGTTGAGTTTGGGCAGTCCTACAACTATGTGAATTTCGAACCTATCTCCTTTGGGATAATTTCTCCCTTCTCTTAATTACAATGTAGTCTTAATTTAGTTTTATTTATGTACATTGTTCTAGAGCAGACCGCTTAACTAGTCTAGTACTGTCAGTACAATACTTAATATTAACTTTACTTTTTTAACATATTCACTATTAGGCTCTGTGATCCAAGATTTTAACTAAGAACTTTATCTAATTTTGTTCATGTAACCCATTTCCTGCCAAATTACCAGATCTGTCTATTCAGATCACCAAAGTTCGTAACTTTAATAGAACATTTTTACATTTCTAACTAAAATATTTTATATCTGCACTAGGACTTAAATTAAAGTTCGTCAATCAATCATCAACAGGCTAAAAAGCATGAATAGGCAAATAGGACACTTTGAGTTCACCAGATATAACTCATCTTCGTATGATTGATATCCTGCCAGTACCCAATATATTCTGTTGTTAATAACTTGCAAACATGTTCTATTAAGAATCAAGTAATTGAATTACAAACACTATCGTTTGGGATT
This sequence comes from Homalodisca vitripennis, assembly GCF_021130785.1. Taxonomy (NCBI): domain Eukaryota; kingdom Metazoa; phylum Arthropoda; class Insecta; order Hemiptera; family Cicadellidae; genus Homalodisca; species Homalodisca vitripennis. The sequence continues at coordinate 206 of NW_025781833.1, read as the reverse complement.
GCATATTTCTCAATATATAGTGAATGCTTTTTACATTAAATATACAAGAATTTTAATGAAATTCACGATGTTTTCCGAAATTAAAAAATATGGTATTTATAGTAAAAATTATATAATTAAAGTTAATAAAAGAACATCATGATAAATATATTTTAGGTTTTTACCTTACACAATAGAAAACTAGTTAAATATTCAAAAATTAAAAA
>NW_025781832.1:0-21841 GCF_021130785.1 Homalodisca vitripennis | reverse complement strand
GGAATGTAATTTTAGTTATTTTTTAAAGGTAAACGCAACAATATGTGTGGTGGGGGGGGGGGGGGGGTGAGCAAGGTACGAATTTGGAACAAGTTATATTCCATAGAGCAGGCTCATTAAAAAATTGTAAAAATAAAAACTAATTTTTGCAACACAACGTAAAATAAAATAAAGTTTTAATAAATAAATAATATTGACGATCGCAGAAGTAGGGCCGAACTCAAACAGTTTAATAAAAATCCGTATTTAAATCAGATGCTGCGAGCTTACGAGTATCGATGCGATTGGAAAAGGAGTATAGTAGATCAGGACCTTGTGAGGCAGTCATTTTTATATGGTGGTAAAGGTAAACCATTTGGTGGGATAAGATTCTATCTAAAATAGCACTACCTTGATTGAGATAAACCGTTTATACGTAGAGGGTTTAATCCCATATCAAGACTTCCATTAATAATGTCTCTCTTTCATATCTATGAGTGTCGGATGCATATTTCCCAACATTTTATAATAGAGTACATTTTTCTCTTTTAACATTATTCTTTAAGAGGTTTGACGCTACAAATTTATCAAACAAACGATTGAGAGAATAACTATATAATAAACAGGGCAAATACCATATAAACAAATAGGTTTTGCCGATATATTCACTTTGCGGGCAGCAGGTCACAGAATTATGTCATATATATTAACATATGTATTGAAAGTAGCGATATGATTATATATATATATATATAATTATAGGTAATATATATAGATTAATGAATACTGTTTTATATATATATATATATATATATATATATATATTATATATATATATATAATATATGTTTTAGTAGATATGAATGTTAGGGTTCTACCTCACTTTTGGGACAGTCAGAAAATCAACGTAAAATACTGTTTTAAAGGACAATAAACTAATCTGTAACTCACGGAATGAAAAATTAACCGAATCTATAGCTGTTTTACTGTTCAATGTTTGCCTCTACATTTCTAAGCTGTTTTAATGAAAAAAATCCAGAAATCTTAATGAAAAATCTATAAACGGAAATAATGAAATTTGCTAACATTCGCTCAACAGAAAATAAGACGATTTTTACTGAATTTCTTTAATATCGTTCTTAATCACATCATAGGCTAAAAATTTCTCAGAAACCACAACCACATAACAAATCGCGTTTGTAACAGCATTTTGAAAATCCATATTGATAATTATATCGTTCTTTGAACTAGAAATATTTGTCAAACTCTTTGTTGTATCAATGACATAAATGGGTCTATTTGCTATAAATTCTTTGGGGTTGTAATACATTTCCATATTTTTGTAGTAAACTTTCTTAAAATCTTGATACATCTGATACATGATTCTGAAAAGACCACCGGAAAATGTTTAAATTTTGTAATTCATCTGGATAATAAGAACCGTTCAATTTTAACTCTGATATTTTTTACATCCAAACTATCAAACTTTGAAAGGATTTTTTTCTTGATTATTCTGTCTATCTGTTTGAAAAAACCAATGATAACGAACTTGGGATTGAAGATATTTCTATAAATATTTTGTGATATCGAACGAATAAGTTGTTCCGGAAATACCTTTTTGCTCAATACATTGCCAATCTAGAAAATTAAACGTGATGTTTTGAGATTTTATAATTTCATCAATCAACCTGAATTTTACTCGTGGTTTTGTAATCAATCATCGGAACTCTAATGAAAAACTCGTTAATTGTTATTTTTCCATCAACAGGCATAACATTTCCAGTTGCAGTCTTCAGAATCACATCATCGTCTTCAGCTCTTATGAAACTAATGTAAAATCCACCTTTAATAGATTGGAAAATTTACATTTTCAAAGAATCCTAAGCCGAAATGTGCTAAATCACCGACACGCTTCAAATTGTCCAAATTTAAAAGTTGATTCAAAACTGTTTGAAAATACATCACTTTTTGGAATAACAAAATAGTTCCTTTAATTGTGCTTAATTGGCCACAGTTTTCGACTTCTTCTATCAATTTATTGTGTTTTTCTTACTTCAATCTTAGAAAATAAAAACGGTATAAAATTATCGATTAATCTAACATTATCAGTTCCAAGATATGCTTGACCATCTTGTTTTGTTAAAGATTCCAGAAATATAAAACTGGAAGTTAGACGAGCAAAAGTTATCTCCAAAATCAATATTAAACTCAGTTCTTTTATTCGGTTCATTCAAATGTTGTTTACTAATTGGATAGAAATTTTTAAACTCCGCCCTTTCAATATCACTAGCATATTTTTCTGTAGTCCGCCATTTAATAAGAGAAATTTTAAACCATCATGTATCATTTTTTCATCGATCTAATGTACGTTTTTATAAGAAAAGATATAAATTTTAGTAAAATAATTAAAAAGATTAGAGTCATTTTTAATGATCTAACTTCGTCATATTCAGGATTCTCTTCCTTAAATTTTTGCGATCTCGGTCACATATTTCAATAAAATTTGCACAGGATAGTAACCGCTATCTATAATATTGTTCCAATCAACTGTATCTTTATTTTCATCCAAAAACTTTATACTCAAGTGTTGATAGAGGCAAAGAACAGACATATGATCTTTTAATTGATAATGTATATTTTCTTGAATGAACTCTGGGGACAGAGTTTGATATTTAGCAATGTGTATACCAATTCAATTTGTTTACGTATAATCTCATCATATCTTCGGATAATTCATATTTTTGAGAAATGTCATCCCAATGTTCTTTTTTCAAATCTCTTTCGTGTTGCATGATAAAAAGATCGAAAGCACTGTAATGTCCCGCCATCTCTATTTATTAGGAAAAAATTTCAAAAATCAAGTTTTTATAAATTGGCTCTTTTTTGCGTTACATTCAGCACATTTTCCAGAAACTCTTTTTAACTCCATTGATGTTTGCATAGTATTTTATATCATTTGTTGCAGTTTTTGCCTTACACCTCACACAATATATGAGCGCCATTTATTTAGGGAAAATTTATCGTGCATAAAACCCTACGCGAATACCTATTTCAGTAAGATTCTTCCTCCATATTATTAAGTTTTTTTTCTAATTTTTGAAATTTGACAGCATAAGAATCATTGTATTCAACAAATTTTATGACCAATATTCTCAAAAGTTTTCGTAGCATCTAAACTAAACTTATCAAAAGACTCTTTAAAATTAGTAAGTTTTTCATTAATTTCACCAACATCGTCTACTGATCTTCTATTTCTGGCTTCTAACTTGTCATAGACTTCTGTTGTAAAATCTTTAACATGCTGTTTATGATTCTCATAATTTTGTTTTAGTTCATTAAACATTTTAATAGGATCTTCTAATTGAATCATTACAACAACATCAAATGGATTAATTCCTTTACTAACACCGCTAATTCTTTTTCCTTTAAAATCTAAGGCATTTTTAACATTCGGATCATGTAAATCAACAATATCGATGTTTTCTGATAATTTTAGAGGTTTTAAAATTTGTTCTTTAACAACAACATCATGTTTGTCAATACCAGGTCGAACACCGACAATTCTTTTCTTATTAGCCCAAACTAACATAATTCTTTTCAACTTTGATCGCTTCAGTAATTTTATCAGCTTTTTCGATATGAGACATTAAATTGGTAAATAATTTTTTTACACCATCATCAACTTCTTTTTCCAATGTTTTTATTTTATCAGCAACTTCATTTGAACTCATGAAATTTGCAAGTTTGTTATCATATTCTGCTTTAAAATCTTCAAATCTCGACAGCAAACATATCTGAATCTGGAAGGTTTTGTAATACATTTTCTAATCTTGTTATCAAACTCATTTCTCAAACTATCAAGAATTCAAACTATTAATCTACATTTTGAATAATTTGTGTTCCAAATACGTCAAAAATATTTTGTGAATCCATATTTATTAAGTAATAATTTGGTTAACAACTTCTTTAAAATCTTTACCAGTACTCAGTTTCATTCAAAAACAAAAACACATAAATGACCACAAATTGGGGGATCTTAATAGTCTTGAATCTGAGAGTCATTGTTAGTAGACGCTTGATTTTTTCAAATATTTAATCAATTCTATAGGTGGTTTGTCCTCAATTCTTCCATACGAATCAAAATAACATGCATTCTTATCATTTTTATAATAACAAATCCAATGCGTTCCACTTCCCATAATCGAGTCTAAATTCACAATTCCACATTCAAAATTTCTTAACTTTTTCAGGTTAATGTATCTCTCATGAAGATTCCTCTAAAAATGTTTAATATTTTTGCAGATTTCTTCCAATTATCCGAATGTTACAGGGTTCAAATTTTTTTTTTCCGATGTTTGATTTCACGTAATTCAAAGTTTTTTCATCTAATCCAGATCCTGTAACATCTTCCAACTCTTTATCTAACCAATTTAAAATGTTTCGAACAATAGGAATCACATCTTTTTTAACGATTGGAGCAGCTTTACGAACATAAGGAACAACATTTTTAACAACTGGAATATTTTCTCCAAAATCTAATAAAATCTTTCAAAAGTCCACCATTTTTAAGTTCTTTCAACTGATTATAAGAAAATTCTATTCTGGTTCCTTTATTGTTTTTCTTATGTTTTTTCGAGTTTATTGTATTGTCTATTTGTTAAAAATATCTTATCTTCGCCATTGTTTAGTTGGATCTATTTTAAATTGAATACTAACGGGTATTTTCTTCTTAAAAGCGGATTTTATTTTTTCTTTCTGATTTTTTGCTGAAGTTTACGTTCACCTCCCATTTATTTAGTTAAAATTTTCAAGTTCCTCTCTTCGATTCCCATTCCTAGTTTTCTCTTCAAAAACATTGCTCCAGCTGTTGGAAAGCGCAACAAATCTTTCACCTAAAACTAGCAATCTTTTGATAAAAATCTATCCATTGCCTTATCTTGCAAAACTTTATCTGCGATATGTCTGGAATTTGTGTCTCTATGTTTTTACATAAAAAAATATCGTGTTCCATAGCAGCTTGAATCTAATTTATTTATACCAGGATCTCCTCTTTTTAGTCTTTTTTCGAGTTTTGTGCCGGGCCCCAGATACTGATAAGTTGGTACGTGTAATTCAAAAGGTAAATTGTTGATAAAATCATTCAAAAGTCCGCTACCTTCAATCATAGATGAACTTATTGCCGGCAAAACTCGTTTTAAATATTTAATTCCATCAGGTTTTTCAATCATTTCCATCAAGTTTTGTTCGAAATAAAATCTTTAAATCGCTTTCTTTTTCGTTCAAATAATTGTTGTTTTCCAGCCTTCTCTTGAGCAAAAATATAATTAATAATTCCATCGAGTTTTGTCAAATCGTCGATATATCTGTACTCAATCTTATTATCATTGTATTTTCTTACACCTGATCCTTCGATTCGTTTTTTCCCAAATTGGTTTAATCAAATTGAGATATTTTTTACCTTTACTTGACTTTGGTTTCTTAGTTGATGGATCATTATTTTTGTAAATTGAATCAGATTTCCATAAAATTTCAGTATACTTTTTCAAGTCTTCTTCAGAATAGAAACCGTCTTTTGGAACATCAGTGCCTGTTAATAATCTCCATAAACCTTGAGTTCCTTTATATGTTTTATCTTCAATAATTATATCATTATGTTTCAAAATTCACGGGCAAATTTCCAATCATAAAACTTTTTCTTTTTTTCTGTCCCAATACAAACCAAATTTTATCATCCTTTGCTCTAGGAAGAAATTTTTTACCAATTTCACCAATTATTATATCCGTTGTTCCAGGACTTATTGGTTCAACTATGGTAGAGTCTTCAATGATTTCGAGGTCTAAATGGTGTTGAAGATGGTAATTTTGGCAATTCAAACTCAGATTCTGGTATCGAAAATATCAGCAAAATTGTCGTACAAACTGGAACCAAATTCATCAAATTTTGATTATCACTTAAAACATTTTTCAATTTTGCCCTCAACATTTTTTATTGCAGATGTTACAGGTTGATTAATTTTTTGAATAAATTCTTGTTCTTCTTCATCAATTCGAATCTGTTCTTTAAATTCTTTGATTAATTTCTTTTCGATTTGATCAAGTTTTTTTGCTTCTTCTGAAGTTACGTTCGCCATTTATTTAGGAAAATTTTTTGAAACGTAAACGTGGAACGTGGAAACGTGAACACGAAACGCGAACACGGAACGTAAAACGTGAACGTGGAACGTAAAACACGAAACGTGAAACACGAAACGTGAAAACGTAAACACGAACGTAAAACATGAACGTGGAACGTGGAACGTGAAACGTGGAACGTGAACGTGGAACGTGAACGTGAACGTGGAACGTGAACGTGGAAACGTGAACGTGGAACGTGAACAGATTAACCGTTTTTTCTGTTATTTTCATAATGTAAATAAAAAGTAAAGATAATATAAAAATAATTGTAACAAATATTTTATCAAGTAGATTTGTCAGACCACTGAGTAGCATTTATATTAGAAAATTTATTCAAATATTTACCAATTTTTAGGCTTCAAAGTTAGATTAATAGTTAAAAAATCCGTAGTCTTATCCTTCCAAATTTTATCACATAACTCAATAAAGTGGTTAAAACTCATATCAGATCCCACATAATTGTTATAAAATCTTTCTCGAATAGTGATCGTCCCTTGCTTAAAAATACACAACATAATTCAGGTTTATTTCTTATAACTTGTTTATCAACCTTTGAAAAGCATTGGGAAAGATAGATACAAGATATGTTTTTGTGACGGGACATTACGAAATATTCCTTAATAAACGTCCTGATTTTCCAAAATACAATCATCCAAAAACGATTAACGAATTGGGTTTACATTCGCTTAATGGAAACTATGTCCTCAGAAGCATTATAAAAATGTGATATTTTTTTGTTTAAGTTTTTCTCAATATTTTCAAATCTTTCTTGTAATTTTTTATAGGCGTCTTGTTCTAAAGATTTACTAAAAAACATACAAATTGGAATAAGGAATCAACCTATTGTAGATAAAATTCAATAATAAAGTTGTTTTTTCCACAACCACTTGAACCAACAATTAACAATCTGATTGGTTGATCTTTCTTATTTTATTCAAACGTTTGAAGTTTTATCTGATCTTTTTGCTTTAAAAATTTCTCCATTTAAATAGAAGATTTTCATCTTGAAGCAACGCTTGCGAAAATGAAGCTGTTCAAGTTGACTTCAGAAAGCTCTAAATTAGTTTTAAACTTGGAACCATCCTATACACTTAGAGGAAGAATCAAATTATTTTATCGGTTTAAGCGGTTTTTATATTCTGACAATTTTGTAATAAATATTAGTGAAAGTTCTCCTTATTGCATAGGATTTAGTGAGAAGAACATAACAAAAATACTATGGTTTTAAACAAAGGATATTATTATACTTTTCGAATCAAATAAAAAATTCCCTTAAAAATTATCTGAAAACATTCAAACAATCAGATAAATCTTTAAACTTTGACGAAAACAAGTTTGAAATGCAAAAAAATTATCTCTCTAATAAAATTCAAATAAAATCACCAGTAAGAATAATGTTTTCAGCAATTATTGTAGAATTGTTAGGGTTTGTTCAAGAAACTATTGAGCCAAATCAGGTATATTTAGGAAATAAAACGCCAAAATTTAGACCGTTTGATGTAATTGAAAGTACATTGTAATCTCGTTGAACCTAGTTTTGAAAATCATACCGAAACACTTACACAAAAGAATCTGAAATTTTTGTACACATTTTTCCCAAATGTTGCTTATGGATCAAAAATCAGTGAAAAACCGAATGAAATCGATTATATTCCAATTAGAAAAAATATTAAAAGAATTCAAAAAAATCGTTCTAACTATACAAGACTCTGAGGGAAATTTATTAAATTAATGAGAGTAAAAACAACAATATATTTAAGATTGAAAAAGGAATAAAAATGAGTTTGATGATGATGACAAAATTCAATATTTTTACTTAAAAAACAAGGGCTATTCGAATGGCCCCTTAACAATCTTCATCCTGACCCTGTTTTTATCAATGAATCTGGACTTTATACTGAAATAAAAATTACTAGTTAAATTTCTTTTCTATCTAAATGGAGTCAGTTGTAGACCTACTCAATAATCAACTAAAATTCAATAAACAAACATATCTTTACGATTGTTGACGAAAACAATGTGATCTGGTTTAAGGCTAAAGACGTAGCAAAAATTCTAGAATATGAAAAATACTATGCAAACGATCAGAATAAACGTTGACGAAGATGATAAAAACTTCTATTTTAATCTAAATTATAAGGGGGGCTATAAATAGCTTACCTTCAAACTTCCAAAATAACACTGTTTTTCGTTAATGAACCAGGTCTCTCAAAATAAAAATTGCTTGTTAAATTTTTTCTATCTAAATGGAGTCAGTCATAGATCTAAGAAATAATCAACTAAAATTCAATAATAAAGAAATTTTAACCAATTGCTGACGAAAATAATGAATTTTGGTTTAAGGCTAAAGATGTTGCAGAAATATTGGAATATAACAATACAGAAAAAGCGATTAGAAATAATGTCGATGAAGGTGACAAATCTCAATACTTTTATCTAAAAGGTAAGGTAGCCCTCGAGGGCCACCTCGCAAATATTCACAAAGATACTATTTTCATTAATGAATCAGGACTTTATTCGTTTAATTTTAAGATCTCATAAAATAGAAGCAAAAAGCTTTCAACAATGGGTTACGAGAGATGTTTTTACCAAGCATTCGTAAATTTGGTGTGTACAAACTTGAAAACGAAAATAAGCAGTTAAAAGATGAAATAAAACAGTTACAAATTTCAGGTCAAATGAAATCCTTGAAAATAGAGAATCAAGAATTGCGAATGGAATTAATGAAGAGAGATATGGTATGTAAAGATTTTGATAAGAAAAAACACCATGTTTTTGTGTTAATTAAGAAGAATCACATGTGGGAATGGCCTTATTACGTTATCAGAGCTCAGAAACGAGAAATACCAAACCGATTAAAACATCTAAAAATAAATTATCCTGAATTTAGAGATTTTGTTCATTGATGACGAACCAAATTCTATCAATCTGTATAACCAAATGAAAGAATCTTTGAATATTTTATACAACGGAAATCATTTTACTACCAAATATGGCAGAATCTCGACTGATTTATAGAATATCTAAATTACACGATGAAAATGTTAATAAATTTTATTAAACTCTCGAATTATGATATTTTGTTTGTAAATGTTTTTGAAGATAAGGTAACCATTGAATGGATTCGTACACACTCGCAAAAGAGTCGGTTTCTTTTGACTTTCTCGTTTTAATTCTTCTAGCACAATCTCTACAAAAAGCCTTCTTGTTATCTTTACTATAATGCCAATCGTAAAATTTGGAAATATCCTTAATTTCTTTACAAAACGCAACATTTTTTCTCTTCTAACGTTAATTTTTCTAATTTATTCGTATAATTCTCTTGCATATTTTTTATGACAAATCCTTACAATAAATAGTATAATCCATCTTTGGTATTCTTATTTTTATGAAAAGCTTCAAAATCTTTAAATTCTTTGCACCTTGAACATTTCTTTTGAGCCTCCATTTATATAGAAAAAATCTTTGACTTTCTCAATTCATATTCATAAAACTTTCCGGTTATTTCTTCATTATTTAAATCTTTTATACTATAAGTTACAGGATCTGTGTTATTAATTTGATAAATCACAAAGATTTCTCTTGACCAATTATTCTTATATTTGTTCGAAAATGTTTGTTTTTTACTAACAATTCTTACATGATCATTGACTTTAAAATTTAGTTTTCGTGTGAATTTCTGGTGGAACATACTTAAAAAACCGACTCTAATAAACTCTTTTTTTCTGCATCTTTATCTACGTCTTTAGGCTTCATTTTGATTGTGCTATGAACAGTATCGTTATATTTCTTTACGATTTCTTGAAGAATATCGATCCATTTAAAGTTTTTATTAATCTCAAAAATTACTTTCATTCTCTCATTTTGAGTTCTGTTATATCTCTCTACAATACTTGATTTCTCTTCGTTTTCCAGTATGATAAATCTTAATTGTTGTATTTCCTCAAAAACATCGTTAAATTCTTTATTTTTAAAAACTCTAAACCCTTATCTGTATGAAGTTAGGTTAGGAGGTTTGTGATTGATCCTTATGGCATCTTTTACTATATCTTCGAAAGCTTTTGAAACATCCTTGCCGTTTTTTTTTTCTTTTGATAGCTCTTGACAAGCATATTTTGAGAAAGTATCAATATACATTTAACATTATACTTGAATCCATCATTTTGATCCGAATAGTTAGACATTATAACTAAATCTGCTGCCCATAAATCGTCAATTTTCCTAAAGTTATAATTTTTTCTCTTTTTAAACTTTTTTCGTACTGGTGCATGAATTTTCTCTAGCTTCAATCTCGATTTCTTCCTTATTCTTAGATTCTTTCTTTACTTGTTTTTCATTTGGATTCTTTATAAATTTACTCTTATTTGTCTTACATTTTGAACATTTTGCTGCAACTCTACTCTATACAATCCGTTTTGAGTTTTGAACGATTTTAGAATCTATATTTTTCGTTTTTTTTTCTTGCATTTGTGGCAGTGAATCAAATTCATCTTCCATTTACATGTCAAAAGTTTCCAAGTTTATTTTAACTCATCTAATATATCAGATTTTGCTTCATTTTTATAGCCCATAAGGTACTGTATCGATCTTATTTTCTAGGACAATTCTCTTATCATCTTTAGCGTTCAGTGCTAACTTGTTTTATAGTGATGGTATACAATTCATGTTTATAGCTTTTTATTACAGTCATCTCCCTAAATTCTTCTTTATCTTCGAACAAACATCTCTTTCAAGTTTTCGATATTTATTGTTTTATTTACAACGCTTCTCTTACTTCCTTTACACCTAACTGGGTTTTTATCTAGATATTTGTACGAGTACATCTTTGATCTTAAACCACAAAATTTCTTCTAAACTTCGCTATTTAACTCATCTTTGAATTTCCCTATTACCTTCTTATTTTTTTTTTTTTTTTAGTAGTGAAACATTCATGATCTTTTGGATAATCACTTGTATCAAAGTCATCTATATTTTTCTTTAATAATTTTAAAAAGGATCTCGTTTCAATTCTAGAAAATAACTGTCTGTATCCATGTAACACAGATTCAAATCTGGATCAAACTTCTTTAATTTGTTGTAATAAAACTCGTACATTAGCAATTTTGAGAGAGGTCGAGAACTGAAAATCCTATGTAAATCGGTTTGTTAAATTTAACCTTTTGTTTGTACATGTGACTCGCTATACAGTTGTCGTCAAAGATGTTAAAGACATTTGAAATTTGTTTTCTTAGCTTGTTTCATTGAAAATTTCTTCATTTCCAAGCTTAATATCACAATCTGTTTCTCACCATTTTCCATAGATTTTCCAAAAACTGAGTTGTTCATCAGCTTATAAAAGTTCCTTTTCAAAGTCGCTTGTAGCTTTGGTTCTCATGTTTGTGTTAAAATCAATGTTATTCTTTCATTAAAAGGGCTTCTGATCGAATGCAATAACTCTATTCACATGTTTCAAAAATTCTTACCTTGTTCCAAAATAGAACTTCAAATTTCTCGAATGCACAACGTACGTATTCAGTTTTATCCAGTAGAGTTGTGCAAAGTTTGTTTTTAAAATGTTCTGGAGCAAGAGGTAAATCCTTGTGATGTTCGTGTAAATTTGTTGGATATCCAAGATCGACTTCGAGAATATAGCCATAATCTTCGTCGCCCAGTGAGTTCTAAAATTGTTTCTTGCCACTCTTCTTTTGTATACGTTTTAGGATCCATCCACTTGATTTCGTTATATGGTAAATTTTGCAATAAGTCCATACCCATAAAGGTTGTTTGCATCGACGTACAACAAATAGTTTTCGGGCTTTGTCTTATCAAAATCTTTCAAATATTTGTTATTTGCTTTAACATATCGTTTAATACATTGAGAAATGCCTCCGCGAATACCTTATTTCGATCATCAAATACATATTATAATCACTAATTAACTGTAATTCTATCTTCGTTAATTTTAACATAGCGTCCCATGCAAGACTGGGAGCTGTTAGATAGTGTGCTGGATCAAGTTTATAGCAATTCAAACAACAATATTCCTAAACTAATTTTCAAAGATATCAGCGAGCAATAGAACAACATCTTGAATGTTATAGAGATCAGAGTAATTTCCAAGATTTTTATCTTTTAATTTGTTCCAAACATTTAAGTAGTGTTGAAAATCTTTCTCAGATATGCTCTCATCTGTCAAAAGTGAATAGAAATCTTGAATTCTCAATTCTTCTGTGTAAATCAAGTTTTTCAATACTGTCGATAAATTCATAGGGAAATATTCCTTTTCCAGATAGAATTTTAAAGATTTCTTCTTCGTCATTTGGTTGTCTATCTAGAATTGCGTTCAGACCATCTTGTATAAAATGATTTGTATGTTTGAAAATCATCTTTTTTGAGGTTTTTAGCTAACTTTTCTATAGACGATGCCATAAATCTGAACGTATCTACAAAAGAAAACTTGATGAACTTTCTTGGTTTATCATCTTCAAACTCATACCCATATCCTGAATTTACTGAATAATTTATGTATTTTTCATCGGTGTTTGCGATCAAATCAAACATTACCATACTGTTTTGCCAATTCTTTTATGTACAAATGAGCATCGTAAATTTGACATATTGTGGCAGAAAACGGGAATATTTTGAGGAAATTTGAGATTCAAGTTACAAGATAAATGAGCAGCACCTCTAAATTTACCCTGTTAAATGACAATGATCTCGTACTTTTTTTTCTTGTTTGATTATCAAAACCCTCACATTCACAAATATGACAAAGGACTGGAATTTTTGGTACGCTAATTCTTCTTCTTCGGTCAATTTCATAGGTTTTTTTGTTCTTAGAATTATACTTTTTAGCTATGTATTTTGATATTTTATTAAGTTCTTCAAACAATTTTGCAGGAAACATTAGGCAAATCGTCTTCATTTTCGGCTCGATAACATATCGGTTTATACATGCGATTCGTCACATTTGACACTAAATATAGAGTAAAAACCATAAGGAATGTGCTTCTGAATCTTGGTTGTAATCGATCTTTGTGGATTGTTCTTACATGTGGGAATCTTCTCTAATATGCTTTCAAAATCCATATAAATAACGTAAGGATGAGAAAATTTCTTTTGATAATTAGTAAATGTTGTTGTTTGACCTGGGGAAACGGCATAATTGGCTTACAAACTTCGTGTTGCTTGCAAATTTCTAAAATGATCTGTTAAATCTCCAGATTTGTAGAAATGGCTTAAACATCTTCTGCATAGAAATTTTTTATTTTTACACTTAGATAACTGAGAAAATAACAAGTTTGTTTAAATCTGTTATCAAAACATAATGAGATTTTTTCATCTTGTTTAACATACAATAAATCGATTTCTAACTCGGCATCATAAATTTCTGAAATTTGTAACGGAGACAATATTGAGTTTTTCATCAAAACTATAGACATTTACAGACATTTTCGGATAATTATACTTTGCTTTACTGCTTCGTTTTTCAAATAATTGTATATCTTTTAAGGACATTGGATACTCGAAACCTGAAAATATCTCGTCATTTACAAATTTCTCGTATTGCTTTGCTCTGTCAGCATTCTTTCTTTTCAGGTTTTTCAATAGCGCATCGGATAGAATAAACAAAACAGAAATCATCTTTATTTTTGATATTTACACAAGCTTTCTTATCTTTGATTTTCTTTGGCAAATCGATATATGATCCTTGCGCGTTCATTTATTTTCGTGTTTATTAAGGCTACAAAACTAGTTGTTTGCAGCTTTTAAATGTCCATCCAGAACCCTTATTTGGATGATTTGTCTGTTCTCGATGTGTTAATTTATTAAATTGCTTAGTAATAAAGTCGTTTACATCAAAGATCTCGTCTGCTTTTATAGTAAAGTACATTGGACAAGTTTGTGTTTTCACCGTTCACTAAAGTTCGTTTCGTATTCGCATTCTAAAGAGAGATATCCTTTACTATTTTTCACAGTTTCTTGAAATTTTTCGATTAAACTTTTAATTTCTGGGGCGCAAAATAGAAAGATATTTGTAAATTGACATGAAATTGTCGTTCAAATTTGTTAAAATGTATTGCTTAGAATAGACCATGTATTGAGGATAAAACTTCTACATCAATGATATTTTCAGGTTTCTCATTAAGAGGTTTTTGTCAATTTCTTCGAATAATTTCAGACTTAGTTTTATCGTTTGTTTCAATGGACAATTTCTCAGCGATTGATTGAATTTTTTTCATCTTTTAAATAGATTGAAGATCTTTTTTTACTTTCCTTAAAATTTTTCTTTAGTTCACGCAATTTTTCTATATTTATACATGTTTTGGTGATCGGCAATTTGATTCTCTTTAGCCCAAGTCCTCAAATAATTTAGTTCTTTATTATAAATTTTCTTCGTTCTTCAAATGATTTTTCGACTTATAATGTCGGGTAAAATGATGTTCGAAAACATCTTTTTTGCAGTACGGGCAGGATATCTTTTTCCTCTCTATTTAAATAGGGAAAATTTGAATCTGCCAAGTTTTATTACTTTTTTTAGTAAAATATCTTTTTATTAAGCTGAAAACTAGCAATAATTCAGTAGATTTCTAAGGATTTTTATCAAAATTTGATAAAAAATCAGCACAATTTATGGTTGAACAGCCTTTGATTCTTCTATTTAAAGAAGAAAAATTTGTTTAACTAACACTTTGAAAAGTACAGATTTTTACTAAAATTTGATACAAATCAGCACAATTTATGGTTAAACAGCCTTTGATTCTTCTATTTATATAGAAAAAATTTCATTTAGAGATTTTTTTAAATTTCAATTTTGTAGTGATTTTTCGAGAAATATCGTTCACATTATCAAACTTTAAAGCTAAAAATTCGCAATAATTAGAGAAATTCAGTAGATTTTCAGGATTTTTCAAAAAAACTCTAGTATATATGCACCTTAAGAGCTGTGGTTTTGACCCTAAAAACACGTTTTTAGGGTCAAAACCCCGGTTTTTTGTGTATTTTTGGAAGTATAGTGTTGATTTTTAACCTTAAAAGTGTAGAAGTATTAATTTTTTTCTATGTAAATGGCACTGTTACAAGAGTTGAATAAGGTTGGTGATTTAACATTCAAAGAATACAAGAAATTAATAGAATTAGAAGAAAATAAGAAATACAAAATTGTGGAATTTGGAGAAAATGAAAGATAAATTCGGGTTTACAATAATTGCCGAGTTGGAAGATTGTAAAGTACACTTGCCAAACAGATTTTTGACTGTTTTGGATGAAAAAAAGATTAAAGAATTGAACAAAAATGAAAAATTACACTTGGTTGTTACTGGAAAGAAGACTATTAAAGATAAAGACTGTGTTACAATTAACTTCGTGGAATAAAGATTTCGAAGATTTCTGGATTTTTTCATTAAAACAGCTTAGAAATTAAGAAGCCTACAATGAAACATAAAACGGCTATAGATTCGGTTAATTTTTCATTCGTGAGTTACAGATTAGTTTATTGTCCTTTAAACAGTATTTTACGTTGATTTTCTGACTGTCCACAAAATAGAGCTAGAACCCTCACATTCATATCTACTTGTTTTAATATATATTATATACATCATAAAAATTTTACACGTATAAAAATTCCACACCAATGTGATTAAGAGAGGAATTATAATGCAACTTATGATAGCTGTTAATTAGCTATGATGCACGCTTATAACGTAAGAGAACACCCAAGTTTTATTTTCCTTATCAATTAAGCTTCCATTATACAACTTATCTTGAAACTAATTACAGTAAAAAACTGTCTCGTACACCGGATGGATACAAAGAGAGATAAAGAACCAAATAAGTTTGAAAAGTCTTATTGGTTTTGCTAAATTATGTTTACAACAAGCATGAAGGTATTCGAAAAACGTAGAATGTTTATATTGATTTGGTTCTTGATTTTCATAGACTTAGAAATGGCGAAAATTATGAATTTTTTATTTTAAATTTTTGGTACAATCCAGAGCCAATTCATTAATGAAGAATATTAAAGTGTTCAAAGACTAAAAACCATGCTTTTCAAAAGCATATTAAAAAGACTCATATATCATCATAATAAAACACTGAAAACACCAGACATGAAATGTACATCAAAAGTTATCCATCGTGGATTTATTTATGATACTTAAATAAAACCTATCAAAATAAATTGTCACATTTAAAACATTATTAATATTTTTATTATTTGTAATATTTTCTGACACAAATTCAGCATTGTTTATTTCATTGCCCAAAGTAATGGGAGCTATGTAAACGAGATTTTTATTTTCGGTACGTTGAGGCAAATTAAAGTAAAATTTTGGAAAGTCTATCAGAGAGTTAATGACGGCCCACTTATTGCGGTTAGGAAAATAGCAATTTGTTTGTATAATTGTGGAATGCTATTTTATGTGTACAGCACCAACATGAGTACCAGTTGTTTAGTCTTCAAGGAATTCACTTAATCCTACATTATAGTGCATGGTGATTGCTATACTTGTTTGAAACATCTAAACACATTCTTGCTGATGTGGTATACTATGGTTTAAACTGTTAGAGGACATGTCGCTCCAGAAGTGGTTTAGTCGTGATTCAAAAATAATATCGGCCTCGAATTAAATATCTGTATGTCAGGTTTTAAAATTAAATAAATGTAATGATGTAATAAAATGTGAATGTTCAATGTTATTACTTTCTTAAAGTTGACTTTTGACGGTTATTGGTTCAATTAACGGTCTGCGTTAATTTAACCCGCTCTTACATTTTAAAAACGAGGTGACACAAATACCTTAGGGATAAAGTCCTGTGCAGCGGGACTGAAATTTAGTACAAATATCTCATGAGTAAATTACTCAATGGTGTTTGCTCTCGGCATTAATACTTTATGGAAGAAAGTTTTAGGACCATTTAGCAGTAGCAGTGACTCACGCATAGTAAACGTAAGGTCTTTACCATAAGGGGTTTGAAGTCTGGCAGTCATACTAAAACATAACCTTACTCTGTAAAGCATCATGAGAGGATATAGATCAAATCCCAAAACTCTCAAAGAAGTTCTTGTGATGATTACCTTAATCCTTGTTGTGCCAGGGATACATAATTGAACCATCAAGTGAACCTGCTCGAGTCGGTAGAAGGGAAGAACCCAAAGGTAGTTTTTTTTCCTACTTTAATATACAGTTAATGATAAACTATCCAAAAACACCCTTCTTGTGATTTCTATGAGCATTTCTAAGTGAGATTTCCCAAATCTAATAAAAAAAACCAAAATCTTGTAGCCAATAAAAATTACGGTTACAAACATTGGTGCAAAAATTTAATCATCGCAATGACCTTTTATCCTGATGATGTGCCACAAGCCAGCAGCAAAACCTGTCAGGTGCTAGCACTGATATTTTATACTCATGTTGGATTTTGTGGATTCCCTCAATACAAGAGCAGATGATGATTTAGAAATGAAGCTCAAAACGTTACCACGGAACCGGGAAAATATATCTTCTTTTGTATCGTTAAACTATAACTGTCTGTAGAAACACGCAAAAACATCAATGTTATGAATGATAGACGCTGGGTATGTGACCCAATTCTGCACCCTTCTCCGTGGGCAAGGGCTTGGGTTCAAATTTCAAAAAACAATAGTATAGGTTTTCTACCATACTTTCAAAACTGAAAAAATCTAATACCATTTTCCATACATACTTACATATTGATCGTACTTATTTAGGATTAGTAGCTCATATAATTCTATCTATTTGCACTTATTCCTAAATATTTTACGGCTGCTTCCGTGGGCATGACGGTAATAATTGGGGTCTGAGCTTGAGGAGATCCCAGTGTTACATCCACCATGGAGATATAATGCCAGTCTCTGTGTCATGTTCACTTTGCTGAGGGACAGGCTAGCTATGCTCCTGCTCTCTTGCAATCAAAGCGACCAGACGTACAGTACAATAATGTCCTCCATGGTTAAAATAAATCCTCCCTTTTTACAGGTATATACAATGCACCCTTGCAGTTAGTATATGCCATTCCTAGACAGTCCTAAAGGTTCCAGATATTAGGGATCATTCGTTTGCCTCTACTTTCCCAGTGTTAGAGCCCATGGTCACTTGTTCAGGCCGTTAAAACTGGTGTTTGAACGAGATAAAGTGGTAATTATATTAATAACGAATCACAAATGACATTGTAGTATTAATTAGTATTTTTGTGATTTCCTGTTGAAAGTAGTTTAGGTTTATTAAAAAATTGTTTTAAATATATTTGAAAAAACTCATTTAAATTCCTTGAGTAAAGTGCAAGTTTTTAAAGACATAGGATTTTAAGCTAATTAGATAGTGATGGCCCAAACACATAGGTTTTGGTTACCCAGAACATATGTTGAGCTTTTTTTTATATTGAGTTTATCTCGTAATATCACTTGATTCACAAACATCTGTTATTATTTTTTTACCTAGGAGCTTTTGCCTTTAAACGATATATCACTGTTTCTATTTATGATTAGATCACATTGTCCATCTTTAACTATATAGTGAATAAAATGCACAAAGTAAACTTTTCCAAATTTGTATTTGTACCTGTCACGTAATTGTAGGCCATTATCAATATTATTACAGGGTCATTAAAAACTTTGTATTTACAAAATACATTAGAAAATATTACAAGAGTTACTATAATTTAAAACTATGATAGCTTTGGTTTGTGCATTCTGATTTGACATAGTCTCCCACCAACAGCCCTGCCATAATGTTGGAATTCCATTCTTTCTTGATACCGGGATCCTTCCATTCGATTACTCATTATATCTGTTGGAATATCTCTTTCCCCTTAGTTTCGTCCACTGATTATTTACCTAGGTTTATCAGGAAAATCGGTCTCCACATGGAAAAAGTAGGCAATGCAGCTTATTGCTCATATTGCATCCTAAATGGTTGGAGTTGTGAAGCACATTGCGCAACAAAGCTGTACATAACTTTCAGCTTTGTGATTTTTTTTTCTCCAGAAAATCCTATTATACAATAAAAGATGATGAACATTCTTTTTTCATTTTCAACTCAAAACGTCTGTTGAAAAAGGAGAGCCGACTTCATTAGATGTCTAGTTGAACACAGATATAAAAAAATCCAGCTTTGGACTTTCTCCAGTACTTAAGTGTAGACAACTCCCTTTTTGTTCCAATAGTTTGTCATTGTTCCTACTATCCCAAAGGGACAAGAATAAACAAAGATATTTTTTGTAGCCTCCTTGCTGACTAAAGAGAAAGTTTTCACCATCTTGTTGGACAACCGTGTAACCCATTCGTGGTTCTTTATTATTGTTTTCAATAAACCATAGCTATGTTGTTTTATTCTTCTCGTACTTTACTGGAATTAGCAATTAGGAATGATTCCAAATTTAATGCATTGTGGCAAGGGAACTCATTTATAACTTTAGGTTTAACAACTATAAATATAAAATATATAAGGCATCAGTCTTCAGGAATTTATACGTGTAGAAATGACCTATTTTTATGAGTTAAAAGTTATTTTACATAAGTTGTAGCCTAGAAAATAAGATTGGTGTTTTTTTTAAGATACAAATTAAAATTAATTCTTTTTTCTCCTCGTACGATTGAACATTTTATTTTTTTTACCTTGTTCAAGCAGAATATTTATTAATTTAACCTCGTAAGTTAAAATAGTTTCAGCAGCTTCTCTTTGATATAGGTTCTTAGATCTGAAAAACTAGATCACTCAGATCTTTTTGGGTCAAAACATTGAGGATTGGTTGATTCTTAGTCGTTAATTTAAAACTATCTTATGTTGTTTGTAGTTCAAAAAAATTTCAGAAAAGATTTGATTCATCGTGTGAGAGTTCTGGTAGTTGGATGAAATTGTAGGGGGTCCGGTATTTTCATCTGAGTTAAAAATCAGAGTCGTCTAGCAGACTTTTTCATATCAGGGATTACGTCCATTTACTTACCGGTCAATTAAACGGTTAATACCATTAATGTTGACAAAACAAAAATAGCAGTCATCAAATTTCAAAATTCCGTCTTTTTCCTTTACACCACTGACGTAAATGTTCCAGTAGTGGCTTTTTTTAAAACCAAATGAGGGGCCCATGTTTTGCCTTGGCGACCGTACAAGCTTAACTACCAACATCGTTGATTGCAATTACTTTTTACAAAATCAGTTTATAGTTTTTTAATTTAATTTAATGAGTTACTGCAATCCATGAGAATGGATTAACACAAGATGTTTACGGCTTGGTTGAACTCTTTGTTTAGCACAAACACAGAATGTGTGTTCAGATTCTTGTTGAAATACTGAAAACAAAGTGATGTATACTGTTTAAAAGTCAGATCTTGGAAACTAGACAGTACACAAGAGGAAAAATAAAAAAATATAAGAAAGAAGGTTAAAATTTATGTTATTAATTTAGGGTATCGGTCTTACTACATTATAAAACAAAGGTAAAAAAATTTAAAATAACTAGAGCTAATAGCGATAACCAAGTTTTAGGGGGATGGACGTCGTTTCGGGTACCTTCATTCGTCATGTGTCTGCGTGGTATTAATTCACTTTTTAAACAAAGGTCCTCTAGTTAACGACCGGCCTAATGTGATGTCGGACGACATATTAAGAGGCGCTTGCGGATTAATTAAACAGTCCTAAAAAAGAGTTCTTATTCATGCGACGACAAAATTGTATTGCACCGAATGTAGCTCAGACGAAGTAGGTTTTACTAGCCTACCGTTTTTCTGCAACATTCATGATATGTTCTTTGTCTCTGGAGTTTCTCTCCTTCTGCCAAAGGAAGTTGTCTAATACAATTATTATTATTATATATTTTGCTAAAAGTTACCTACGGCTTCACGTAAAATTCATTTATACGTCTATGGAGCACTTCTGGTTCGAGGTGAATTATAAATTTACAAACGCCAATGTTATGTTTGTCTTATTGCCCACGTTTAAGGAAAAAAATTTAAATAAGTTTATATTTACGGCCCTTGTAATTTATCCAGTTCTAAAGAAAACTAAGATGGGTTAGATAGTAACTTGTTTTTAATATCTGCATTGGTAAATATATTACAAGCAAAAGTATATTTGTTTAAGTACATCTTTTAATTTGCTTATATGGAAAATTATCTGTTACTCTGTTATCTACATCGGTTGCTAAAAGGTTGAAATAAAAAAACGTTATTACAGGTCAAGCTTGCTCTCTACTTTCAATAAAACTGATAAGTGTAAAACAAAATTGAATAAGAGTGGTTAAATTAACTAAACATTATAATTGGGCATATTAACAGCACTATGTTCACGAATAAAACAGTTGATTTAAACTTAAACCAGGGCCTTTTATTTCAATAAATTTGTACGCTGTCAATTGAACTTTAGAAGACCAAGACTGGGAGGATTTTTTCTGCAAATTTAGAGACCAGTGGGCGGCGTAGATCGGCGGGGTGTTTACAAAGAAGAATTGGCCTGTATGTTAATTAGAAACTCTAAGAGTGTCCTGAGTGTGAAAATTACGGTTATAGTCGCCCTCTGTAGCGTTTTCACCCACACAGAACACAAAACGTACCACTATTGCCGCATTTTGATTATAATAGTTTAGATTTATATTTGTATTAAAATATGTATTATGTTATTTCTGTTAAGCTCATTTAGGATACCGCCTCTGTCTGAAAGATCTTAACTAAACACAATTATTGGAAGAGTCG
>NW_025781831.1:0-40349 GCF_021130785.1 Homalodisca vitripennis | reverse complement strand
AAATTTACTAATATACTAATAGAAATAGACATAACTATAACGTTCTAGTATTGTATAAATAACTATCCTCTTTTGTTATTTATATCCAATTGAGACTTTTTCCAGCATTGGTCTCTAAGGGAAGGTTTAAAACATTAAACTCTGACTTGTTTTTTTTACTATCTAAACTTCAACGTCTATATTAATATGAAAAATTATTAATATATTGTAGTTTTTTTCTAGATTTAATTCAGTGATTATGAATGAATAAATGAAAAAATCTTTCGTTTTAGAAAGGACTTCACAGTTAAAAATCAGTATACAAATATCCAAGTTGAAACATACTAAGTGTGGATAACTATAATTAAATATTAATATAGTTTTATACAAGATTTATACCCATTAGTTTTTGTGATATAAATCGTCGTATAATATATTGTCTCTAAGTTGGAATCCATCAACACATTGCAATAGTTGATAGCTAGTGACAATTTTCTGTTGTAAACCATCCATAAATTACATCATCTCCTAAGCTATCTGTATTGCTCAGATACTGCTATATTAAATTAAATACAAAATACACGTCTGCACAAGGCCTAAACAGGTTAATAAATGAACATAGATCAATCTAGTCCTTTAAATCTTCAATTATATATTTAGGCCCTGTTTCAAGATGACGTAACTTCATATGCCCTATAAGCTAACTAATTATACAAATTTTCAGATGCTTCATTCAGTTTACAAACCATTTACAATCATAATCCGTTAAATAATCACATTTAAAAAGTAATTATTCTCCATTACTTCATTACGTACTTTAAATTAATCTTTCGCTCTGTCTACAGACAAAACGACGTAACATATTTCAACAGATTTTCGTTATTTCATGGAACTGTTTAAAAATTTCAGTCCATATTAAAGATTTTGTCATAGGTTTGATTAACGAGCCATTTTAATGTTTTATATGTTTCTTACTCAGTTTTACTTGCACCAGATAAAACTAATTATTGAAAAGTTAATATTTTTCATGTGTCCTAGTTTTCAAAACACGTCATGTAACAAATTTTTACATTTTTCACTCTACTACGATGGCTCAAAACTTTCTACGTTTATGTGCTTCACGAAAAGCTTACACATTTAGGCTCCATATAATTATTATTTACTGCTCGATAGCCTAGAATTTTTTTCATTCGGAAATATTAAGAATGGTGTGTAAACTCAACTGAAGGCGGAATTTGTGATAGGAAAGAAAAATACACCATAACAAAGGAAACTATATATATACCGGGACTCGAACCCGGATCCCTCACTTGCCAGTCGAGTGCGCTACCACTACAACAGAGAGCTCTTACTTTTTTACAATAAATTATTTTGTATTTGGCCGTTTCTGTCACATATCCGTTTAAATAAGCAAACTAACATATGATTGGAAGACCAAATACCTGTTAAATGACTTTTAATTTACATTCATTATATATAAAAGGCAATAGCGGAATTTAATTTCAATAAACATTGACTCACTAAAAGTACTCGCTCCACCGGGACTCGAACCCGGATCTCTCACTTGCCGGGTGATGTATATTAAAGGCCAAATACAAAATAATTGAATTGTAAAAAGTAAGAGCTCTCTGTTTTTGTAATAGCGCACTCACCCGGCAAGAGAGTAATCCGGGTCGAGTCCCGTCATATACGTGTGTGTGTGTGTGTGTGTGTGTGTGTGTGTGTGTGTGTGTGTGTTGTGTGTGTTGTGTGTGTGTGTGTGTGTGGTGTGTGTGTGTGTGTGTCACATTTATAAGATTGATATCCTTTTGGGGTAGGGAGGGGGCCGAGGAGAGAATAGAATAGTACAGCATCCCACTACACATAAGTAGCCTAGCCATCCTTTTCCTCAAAACTGTGCAATCCTCACTACACTTCGTGAAA
This sequence comes from Homalodisca vitripennis, assembly GCF_021130785.1. Classification (NCBI taxonomy): domain Eukaryota; kingdom Metazoa; phylum Arthropoda; class Insecta; order Hemiptera; family Cicadellidae; genus Homalodisca; species Homalodisca vitripennis. The sequence continues at coordinate 38,447 of NW_025781831.1, read as the reverse complement.
CGAATAGTGCTAAGGCTGGCTGAGAAAATAAACTAGGTAAATTAAGTTCGGTCAAGCCTTTATCAACCGAAGCGATGTTCGCAGTCCAGACAAAGCATACATTCTGACACATCAGCCTGTGCTATATTATGTTGCAACACTATTTCCAAACACCTGAGTATAATATTCACGTGACAAACATAATGAATTATAAAATGACTATCTCTGGTAGCTATGGTTTGTCGATAGATCTATAAAGAAACATCACAACCATACATTTAATAATCATAAATATTGGTGTTTGGTGCGAAGCTTCAATTTCTATATCATGTTATATGCAGCGATATAGAAAATACAATTTAAAGGTTTAACAGGATCAGGATGAACATTCCCGTTCACAGTTTCTCGATTCAAATTTAATACAATAGTTCCGGTTTTTAAACAATGTGATTGTAACAGTAGCAGAGTCGGGTCTACTTCAGTGAAAAAGTTCTAAAGCAGTGCAAGGACAATACACAGTCGTTGGTTTTACTCGTACGCTATTGTATTTAAAATCCACAACAGTTTTTTACTTGAAAGCTGACAGAGCATTTATTTGTTTGTAGGATTTTGTATATTTTTAAAATATTTGTTTACTCTTAGTGTGTTTTGTTCAATGGAAATAAAATTAAAATATTTCTTATAATGTTTTTAAAAATTATCCACAGCTTTTAGCACGATCCTAACCCTCTAGCCATCTACTAAGTAATAAAAATTTATGAACCATGTTTGAATAAAAAACCAATACATATATCTATATATATTAGATATATTAAAGAAAATATTATTAAATATAAAAAAGTGTTTGTCATCAGAACTAAAAAGGACTTTATCAGAAATTTTCAGTATACCCTGTATAGATTTGTAGTTATTTTAAAGATACAATACAAACATGAAAAAGTTATTAATAAGTTAAAGTTAAATTTTAATTAATTACTAAGTTTTCTTTTCTGTATTCCTATTGTATTTTAGGGCTGAGATTTATGAAAAAAAATCATTCCATTAACGGCTGAAGTGTGTATAATGTATATAGATTTTTAGTGTTTGCAACATTTTTAAAAAATGCTAAAATTCGTAAATAGTTAAAAATTTTTGCTTAAGGAATTTAAAAACTTAATCTAAAATAATACACATGTGGGGATATATTTTTAAATGTTCACAGAACTTTCCCTTAATAGGTAAAAGTATGTCGAGCTGGAAACCGTGCGGGTAACGCGTAAGGCCCCAATGTGGAGAAGGTAGATAGATAGTAACTTGAGGCGATGAGAGTTTGCAGAGGCAACTACACAAAGCAATTATGAACTGATTTGTTACCCGTGCGTGTATGTTGTGCTCTGAAAGTCACAGTCCAAACTTTCACTACTACTGATACACAATGTTATGAATAGTGCACACTAACAAGCTCTTTGGTTTCATGATTGATGTGGACCACCAACACAATGTATTTATATGATATTCTGCCAAAGTGGTAGTATAGAATGTTACGTAAATTTATGAGCTATGTGGCTGGATTTAATTGTGTTTGGTACATACAACAACAATCTGTGTTTTAAGTTAATATTGAGAAAAGTCTATAATTGATACTGTCTTAAGTTCTAAAATAAAATACGGTTATAATATTTATTGAAGTACCCATTCGCTAAGAGATGAAAAAAAATTATATACAAACTACATTAAACTACTTACTTTCATATATACCAACTATGGTAACCTTGAAATACAATAATTTAGCTGTATTTTTTTTCTAAAACTACAGCATATTTGTTTTTAAAATATGTGAAAGACAATTTGTTCTCGTTTTAAAGCTGACAAATTTATTATTGTTTAGATTGGATTTTTTGAATAAAAAATTGGTTTACCGCTTTAAAAATATTTACACAATGCTTCGTAGACGTACCAAAAAAGTTAAATTACTTTACCTTTATACCTTTCTGTTGGCGTAGGGGTGGGAGTCTACACGAAGATTATGGACATGGAAAGGCCGCAATCTCTCCCTGGAATAATCTAACAGTGTGCTATCATACAAAAGGACTACATTTATGCCCAAAAACAATGTGCAATGTAGTATTTTGTAAGGTAATAATGTCATCTAATAATTGCATTTTGTATACCTAAACGCATAAATGGCATTTAAATACTGAAGTTTACAACAAGGTGCGTTCTAACGTATCACTTTTTTTACTAACGTTTGCATTCACAGGAAAGTGTTTCTTTTTTTAAACAGATTGCCATACTCAATTAAAATATGCCTCAACACCCAAGGTGTTAACAAATTGCTCAAAATCTACTTTTGCGTCAATCGCATTTTACCGTATGGACGAGTTCTAGAATTTGAATTGGTAGATCACATAATGAGGCAGCGGTCTTGAGCGCTAAATGTGTATTGAATTTTGTGAGGAGGGGGAATGTAGGGAGGATAAAAAGTTTGAATTTTATAAGTTTGGATGTGGGATAAATCTTTATGAATTTTGATTTGATAAATTTACGTGGACTATACAATGTATTATAAATTTTCAAATAAACTATTTGATTTTATTTAGTAAATTACAAAATGTATCCTATATTTTTTGAATAACCTTTGTATCTTTCTTTTGAAAAAAAATCATTGCCAAAAAGTATGATTGTTGTACTTTATTTAAGGTATATTATGAAAGAATTCTGTATCATAAAAATTATTTTTCAACCCGTAGAGGTAATAGCTTAATTTAAATATGTGGTTATAAAAACACTTTTATTACGCGGTTTTAAATTTATACTTTTGTACAATCTATTAAACAACATAAAACATATCTTGATTTAAGAAAGATTTATGGCTAAAAGACCCTCACACAAGGTGGAGAGCGAGTGAATTGAAAGGTTGGATGGTCCCTCAAGGGCTACAGTGAGGCTGTAATCGCCACATCATTTACGTCTTGTTTTCACCCCATACCTTTTACTCATTCATGTACACAACATTCAAATAAATATACTGAACAAGGAAAGACATACTTGTATTGTGCTAAATGAAAGTTATTTAGTTACAACTAATGTTAGTGTTTTTAAAATATTTTACTAATTAAGTTTTCCTACGGATTAAAGATACATATGTCTGGTATTAAGGAATACATATATACAATGAACGTTACTATTATTGGTTACAGGGCGTTACTTTCCTGCAGCAGAGCCAGAATATCTTGTAAATTCTTTTTTTTAATTTTCATTTTAGGAAATTCTTATATGATCTTTTAAATAATACAATCATCTCCGTAAATACTCCCGAACTATAAAATATCCATGATTGGTGAACCCACTACGTGTTGATATTTCCATCCAACTCTGATAAAATCCAAACTATTTCTCGACTCGTTATCTAATTTCAATTTATTATTAAAGACTGTCTTGTTCTTAATGCTCAAGTCTTACTTTTTTCAAATAAAAATGTCTTAGAGTTCAAAGCGTTTTGTTTTTATATTTAATTTCAATAGTGTCTTAAACATATTTTCTTAAAATCACACACCGCGAATTCATCTACTTCTTACCCCCGAATACGAATCAAAACAAAATTTCTTTCTATAAAAATAAATATATTTATTTCATGTATCATATTTCAACATCATCTTAATATCTCTTATTAATAACTACATTTCAATAATATACTAAATGTACTTTTACGCTAGTATATTATTTTATAATTTCTTGAAAAATCAAGTTAGTTTAGGTATAAAGTACTTACATTCATTGTACCATGTAGCACAATACCTATATATATATATATATTATATATATATATATATATATATATATATATATTATATTGTTCTTTCTTACACAGACAAGAAATAAAAAAAACTCCAAGATTCTCAAAGAATCGCTATCAGATTAGCGCCATAATTTGCACATGTACCTTATAGTTGAATGCTCAAATGTAAATAAAATCAAACTAACAATAATTGAGATTTTCTATTTGCTTAACAATGAAAGAAACATGTTTGTCTTTCAAGTTCTATATCACTCAATAAGTTTATCCAAACGCATTTAAAAAGAGCTTTACACTTGTAAATTGAACGCCCAAGCACTAACTGAATAGTTCCAAATCTAGTCTAAATTTAATGTCAAATTAATATTATAATAACAATTAACAGTTGTCTCAATGAACTTCATTCAAAGACATAATATAGACTGAAATAGTTAACTTTTATAATTTCCAAAAGATTTAACAAAAACTTATGTTTAGAAATTTCAAGCTTTAACTGCTTTAAAATGTATTAATTCGCAAAATGTTTATATCTATCTTTAGAATTACATGATAAACTTGTAGACTATTTTATATGAAAAAAATCTAGAAGTGTGTTGAAAACCTGAAAATAGTTTAGAAAGGTAGTAGACTACTTACAGAAGAAGATATCCAATTGGCAAAAAACAGGATCTCAAAACCCCTAATAGTGACTAAAAGGATGGCGTTTAGCAACTGAACTATAAATTACTAAGGATAGAATTTAGGTGAAGGGCATATCCAGGTGAGTGAAGAATGTAGATATTACAATTGTATTTTCTACAATGCAGGCATACGAATCAACTGTTATGTACGTAATCTACTTCGGGCCCACGAAACAGACAAGTTCACGGCTTGTCTATGCCGTATGCTATGTATGTACTAAATCTACGAGGTCTTGTCAATTGCTATAAATAATATTTAACAAATACTTCCTTGGAATGAAGTGAATTGTTCTACCTCCTATTGACCTCCTAGTTTCAGAAAAAAAGAGGCTACTAACTCCGTCATTATAGTTACGTGACGGTGACAGTTAGAAGTTACGTGACGTCATTGCCTGTGGTTGGTGATGTAACGAAACCTCGCCTCACTCGCCACTGTCAAACCTTGACACACACCTGTACTAAAGCAGAGTGTAGTAGAACAGTGAATGGTTCCTTCGAAATCTGCAGTGTTTAACAGTGACAGGAAAAGATTTCGTGACGTCACTGCCTGTGGTGAAACGATAGCTACTCAATGAAGTCTGGCTGACCGCTTATCACTAGCTAATGTAAAACCTTGACACAGCTGTACTAAGTAGAGTGTAGTAGAACAATGAATGCTTCCTCGGAGTCTGCTGGGTGTAACAGAGTGATAGTAAAAGATTTCTTGACGTCACTGCCTGTGGTGAGATGATAGCTACTCAATGAAGTCTTTCTGACCGCTCATCACTAGCTAATGGCAAACCTTGACACAGCTGTACTAAGCAGAGTGTATTAGAACAGTGAATGGTTCTTCGGAGTCTGCAGGGTGTAACAGTGACAGTTAAGAGGTTCGTGACGTCACTGCCTGTGGTTGAAGATGATAGCTACTCAATGAAGTCTGGCTGACCGCTCATCACTAGCTAATTGCAAACCTTGACACAGCTGTACTAAGCAGAGTGTATTAGAACAGTGAATGGTTTCTCGGAGTCTGCAGGATGTAACAGTGATAGTAAAAGATTTCTTGACGTCACTGCCTGTGGTGAGATGATAGCTACTCAATGAAGTCTTTCTGACCGCTCACCACTAGCTAATGGCAAACCTTGACACAGCTGTACTAAGCAGAGTGTATTAGAACAGTGAATGGTTTCTCGGAGTCTGCAGGGTGTAACAGTGACAGTTAAGAGGTTCGTGACGTCACTGCCTGAGGTGAGACGATAGCGACTCACTTATCTCTAGCAGAACACTTAAAGTCAAAAGTTAAACCTTGTTAAAATAAATCAAGTGTCATCGTTTTTCTCACAAGTATATACCTTTTTTAGTTATTCTATTACATGTAGATGTAATTTTTAATATTCCAAAACTGAAACTAAAATGAGTATATGTTTTTAACATGGGCTCAAGAAATCTGCATTTACTGATACATAGGTAAACATGGAAACAATAAATACCAATTTACATGAATATTCTTATAAATCATATTTAACTTGGAAAAAAAAGTCAGACTCGTAGTTTTAGGTTTTGTAATCTGTAGCTTGTACATTTATGATTAATTAGTTAGGAGCGCTGGCTCCAAAGTTTAAAAGTAAACGAATGCTGTTTACTTTTGTTTAATATTGTTTTAGCATACTGCTATTTTTAAATTTAATTTGATTCTTCACAAGTTTCGACTTTACTTAGACAGTAATAATACAATAAAGAAGAAAAATTACTAAACAAAAATAATATATTTTTATCGCGTTGCATGACGGCTTCACAACACTTTTTATGTTGAAAGTTTCATCTGTCCTTTACTATATCATACTATGGAATGTTCGTTCCTACAATAGATCTACAACCTAATAAATTATCTTAAACTTATTCGATTGAGTTCATGATTAAATACAATTAAAATAGATATATAATGAATATATAAAACACGTTTTTAGGCTTTGTATTAAGAGCTAGTGCGGTCAAATATAAACAATAAAACACAACATATAATAATAAAACACATAACAAAATTGAAATTTCGATACTATAAGAACTCTTTTTTTATACAATAGAGTTGTTTCGTCAAGCCACTTTCATATAAAAAACATGCGGAAGCATTATTTTTCATATAATATTTTACTGACTGCTTTCCTGAATTTATAAAATAGCTACCCCTCAAATCCAACCTCCATATGATAGAAACATACATACGTTCTAACGAAAATACAAATATTGTATTTAGGAGGGTTCTCAAGATATTGTATGATCAAACATATAGACCGAAATACAGATATAGCTTGTACAGCTTAGAAATTTTCTATACTCTAACAACAAATATTGATAGTAATAATTCAACTCCAGTAACTGTAGAAACGTAATATTCAGTGCAGTAATGGCTCGACACAGGGATTGCGACATGACCTGGAAATGTCACGGCACTTTTGTCACCCCCATTTGTCACTAAACAAGGGATAGCAAGTTATTTGAACACACGATATTTAGGAAATTTCATCTTGATTGGAGTATAGTTCCTGTAAATCACATCAATGATAAAATACATTAAAAAAACTTTGTTATCATATATACTTCCTAACTGTTTTACATCTTATAAATATACGTTTTGACAAACTAACTATGAATGCCTATTTTCGAGGTTTCATGTGTTGAGTATAAAACTCCACTACTCTAAGCTAACCAAAGGTGTTTATCACTTGTATAACTCAGACTGAAATATTCACCATCTGAACAGAATGAATGTTTCAACTGTATTCAGTCAAGAAGAGATGCAAAGAATATTCGTTATATTTGTAAAGCACGTCATAAATACGTTACTTGAAATAAATTTCCTGTACTTAATTTCGTACCAAATTATTCAATGCACAAATTTAAATTAAATTACATTTAACTGATATTAATTGGGATTTTCTATGTGTCCTAAAATAAAAAAGTTTGTCTTTAATCACTCCTTAAGTATATAAAAGAGTTTTCACTTTTAAAACAAACAATTAATGCTAACGCTCTGAACGTAATAATTTATAATATAAATTTAGTGTGAAAATTAAGTAAGTGTCAAATTAAAATTGGGAATGAAAATAAAAGTTGCCTTCACAAAAGTTTATTCAGAGAAATCTAATGAACTAAACACGCTTTCCGAACGTCTCTTTTACAAAAATTAAATATTAAATTAAAAAAATTAATACTTCCAAGAAATGTAGCTCAAAGTGTCCTCTCCCAAACTTCTAAATGTTAACTTGACACAAAATTGTGTAAAAACAATTATATATATCAAAAGAAATACGACAACTCTTTTAGACTTCAATCTTAATTTTGTAACTTCTATAAATTTCAAAAGTTTTTTTTCTATCTCTCGGAATGGAAGAATAAATTACTACAGGCGGAACTTAGGTGAAGAAGGAAGGTAGGCATGACATAACCAAGAGAATTAAGAAAGTACATATGTACATATGACAATTGTATTTATACAATGCAGACATCTAAATCAGCTTTCCTGTCCTCGGCCCCGTTAGGCAGACCAATTCCTGCGACTTGTCTGCCCGTATGCCTGCACTAAATCAAGACATCCGTTCTATTACTATAAATGGGAAGCACAAGAAACTAGCCGAAAGCGGGGAACTTAGACTGCCGTAGCCTCTATTGGTCCATTAAACTTAAGGCCTGTATCTCCCTCATTTTTTCTGTCACAGACCACTAATTCCTCTCCTTTTCATTACCTATACCAAAAGATGAATTATTCAGAACAATACTACCCTCAGCCAGCACTTGTGACCATTACGAGTATATATTATATAGGCCGAAAGTTGTTGTACATTAAACCACATACATTGTTTGGAAATATAACATATCTAAGCAACTCAAAACATAAGGTTGTTTAATTAGATTTATTTTAAAAGATGCCTTTTTAAATCGACTGCTCGATTAATAGCATTCAATATAAGTGAAGTTGAGTGGTTCTTGGAAACCCACAATGAAGCTAATCTCAAAAGACGCTCCCCCAACACACACACACACACACATATATATCTGTTTAGGAATTGTTTTACAAAGATTTAATAATCCTCAGAAAAAAAGTTTCTGATAAATTATTACATCTCTTTAGTGCTTTTTATTTCCACCCACAAAACCATCCCTCATGGGACTTAAAATATACGAGTACAATATATATATATATATATATATATATATATAAATATATATTGTACTCGTATATATATATATATATATATACATATCATAAATAATTATTTGTTTAACGTATAAGGATGTTTCCGCCTTTAGTTTATGCAGAGAGTAAATTCTTTAAGTTTTCATTAAGATACCATTGATAATAACGTACTATAATAATATTATTAAAATATAATGATGGATACAACCTAGGCGACTCAAAACTGTACAGTTTACCCTGCTTTAGCACAAACCTGTGTTCTAGTTTCCTGGCTATACACTTTACATATGTGAGCCACATTCAAAGGAAACACTGTTGGCTGCATAGACGCCATGATGATGTAATGTTTAGTTATAGCCGGCTGTAATATACGTGTGTCTACTATTGCTGTGTTTCCTATCTAACTTTTACTGTAATACTACTTTGTGTCAAAGTATATTTTTCTGACACTAGGTATTTTTTTTTAATTCAAATATAAAAGCATTACGATTTTCCGCGAAAGCCTGAGCGATATATGTGGTTTCTTTGTTGAGGACAACACCCCCTATAGCATAGGGTCATGTAGGGTGCCAAAGCTATGGTCTGCTGGTGGAAAAGGGGAATACCTGTGTTTCAGTAGTATTCCTTTTTAGGGTGCCTGAACGCTGGCCAACTATTGAAGAAACTAATATATGAGTCAGAACATAGAGACACAAGTTTGGCAACACCCCAATAAAAGTCTAGCCACGCATAGTGAGGCAAAATACCCTCAAAGTCGGCAAAAATAATATAAGCCATTTTCATTACTATTTAGTTTTCAATAATTATTTTCCTATGATGAAAGTAAAACTCAAAACACTTTTTAGGCAATAGAATAACCGTTCTATAACTAATCTGTATTCCTAGCTTCTTGAGGTTCTTTTTAAAGCTGCCATAAGGGAAGTAAATCATGAGAAATCTCCTCACACTCATGAGTCAACACTTACTTACAGATATCTTAGCCGTAAATTTGTGAAACAGTTTGTTGTTTTATCCTTAATCCACTTTAATTTTCACTCAATCTCTATACATTCTGACAATTAACTCTTTGCTAACGCCATTTATATTTGAAGATAATTTTGATTTCTCGAAACATTCTTGTCTCTGTTTCCGTCATCAGAATTCCCCCAGCCCGGCTCCATCCATCAACAATCGTTCAATTATTTTAAACTCCTAACGCCTTAACTTCAGACCTGGCCTGCAATCTTTTTATTGGAATTCGACAACCAAAGGGGAGAAAGCACTGAACTATATTATTAATTTAGAAGTCAAAGTATATCAAATATACAAGTTTAAATTCCCATTACTCTCTCATATAATCTCTAAAAATACGCTAGATTAGTGCAAAATTATTACAAAAATATTGTGATACTATTAGGATTTTAAAGAAGCATTATGTTTATATAATATTTGTTACAAAATATTTGACGTAACTATGTCTTTTATTTTTATTTTTTAAAGGTGTACGTATAAGCAAATATTTAAAACTCATACAGTTTATATAATTTAAGTTGTATAAATGTAGTATAAAGTAAGTAAGCCGGGAACCACACAGGACCTTTTACTTAAAATAAACAAAAATTTTAAAATATTACTTTTTCATAAATTTTCTTTTAATTCAATAGTGAAAAAGTTATTATTATTGCCTTATTCTCATCAATAAAAATGAGAAACCTGTTTGAAGATATCTTTATTTTTACTACGTTAAAAGGATATAAAGGCAAATTATGTTTATATAAGTCAGGTCAAGGCATAAATCAAGATACACTACTATAAAAGACGAAAGGTGCTAGCAATCATAATGGAGTCTGATATTTTGTGTCTGTAAGTACTAATATACTATATACTCATAACATTTAAGTACTATGACATCAGCGAAGGCCATTTTGAAATCCACCATCTTGGATATGGATAGAATTTTTTCAAACTGGAAATGTGTCTTATGGCTCATCATTTTTAAATGTGTCATACTCACGGCAATAAATATGACATCTTGATGGTCAGAACCTTAAAAGCCCATAATTACGTAACAAATAAATAAATCTTAAAAGACGTGTGGGGTGGGTGATCAAATTATCTGAACTTCAAAAAGTTAAAATGCCTGTCTTGGAAATAAATCAGATGCGATTGTCTTAAAAATCTAAAGACTCAAAACCCAAATAATTTCAAAACCTTAAAGCCAAGTAGTTCCCGAATAATTATACTGTACCCGACGAAAGGGGCGATGATACTAGTAGGCCCTTTTAATGTGTACTTTCGGAACATAATCAATTTATATTACTGTTTATACCCTAATTGTTAATATCCTGGTGTGAATCGCACACAGAGGAATCCAACTCACTGTCTGAGTCTCAGTAACAATCTTGTGATCGTGACCTACTTCCTGTCAATATCGGATTTGCAGCGCGCACCCCCCTCTTCCTAAGGTAGCATTAAATTGTGGTCTGAGATCAAAATCACAAAAATATAGCATCCACTATTTTTTAAAAACTATCTGCCCCCATTTAAAAATAATCTTTGGATCACTTTTCCCTTTATTCTTATAGGTAAACATGATCTCCACTAGAAAAAACGGAAAATAAATAAATTATTAAGATAATAGTTATACTGTGTAAGTGAATATATAACATTTTCCTGTATGTGACAAACATATAGTATGTTTATAACACTACTTAGTTGTATTAGTTGGTTTATTAAAAGATTCAATAGTCAAACCTAACTAGCAATGTTTGTCTTTATAAGAAGGAAAACAGAAAGGAAGCATTAATTTGCTATGGATTTTCCTCTGTTGAGTACAGAATATGTAATTAATTTTAAAATAATTTCGTGAATAACTACAGACTTAATATTTTTTAAGTTCAGGAAATAAGAAATCATTCTGTTATAGAAGTTGAACAAAGGTTTCTTGCGATAACTGTATTGGTATGTAATTTAGGTCTACATTCTTATAATTCAGTTGCATACATTAACATAGTTCCAATAAAAAAAGAATTGATTAAGATAATTTAATGGTTTTAATCTGCAAGTTTATCGTTAAATTGACATTCAATTTGATGTAATGCTGAGGTAAATGACAATTTTGTAACATTATTTTTTGTTTACACATTTATTTTAATTTAATTTAAGACGACTATTAACTAATAACTTATTTGTATAAAAATATACAGAATTTTATAAATTATTGATAATACGTAATATAATGCACAAAATATATAAATTGATGAAGATTGTACTAGTACTGTTCAATTGATACTATATACATTTGACAGGTATTTGGTCTTCCGATCATATTTTAATTTGGTTATTTAAACATATATGTCAAAGAAACACCAAACACAAAATAATTGAATCGTAAAAAGTAAGAAAAGTAAGGGCTCTGTGGTGTAATGTAGCACATTCACCCCGGCAAATGAGAGACCGGGTTCGAGTCCCGGCGGAGCAAGTAATTTTGGGATTCAATGCTTAATGAAATTATATAAGCCTAATTTAATTTCAATAAGCATTGAATCACAAAAAGTACTTGCTGGGTTTTATTTTAATTTAAATGAAATTAGGATATTGCCACTTACACAAATTTAATGAACGTAAATAAAAGTCATTTGACAGGTATTTGGTCTTCCGATCATATGTTAGTTTGGTTATTTCAACACACATATGTGAAAGAAACGGCCAAATAAAAATTAAAGTTATCGTGAAAATTAAGGGCTCTGTGGTTGTAATGGTAGCACATTCACCCGGCAAGCGAGAGGTCCGGGTTCGAGTCCCGGCGGAGAAAGTACTTTTTGTGATTCAATGTTTATTGAAATTTTATATATATATATATAATATATATATATATATATATATATATATATGTGTAATATATATATATATATATATATATATATATATATATATATATATACGAGGGCTGTTTCGGAAAGTTGATTACGTTTTTGGCGCTGTGGCCGCCAGGGGCGGGACTAGCGCGGGCCATCTTGGTGTCAGGACGTCCCACCGCTCAGTGGCTATCCAGCCGTACTAGCGGGAAGTTCGTGTTGTAAACGCTTCTAGTCACAGTGCCTGTTTGAAATGTCTGCCGCAATTGAAAATCCCGCCCAACTGTGAGGTGCGCGCAGTAATTAGGTTTTATGACTGCCAAAAACTGTAAGCCTATAGAAATCTATCGGCAGTTGTGTGAAGTTTATGGGAACAACATTATCACTGAAGGTGGAGTGCGATAATGGGTTCATTAAGTTTAAAAATGGCCGAACAAATGTTCATGGCGAAGAGCGAGAGTGGAAGACCCAGCATAGTGACTGACGAACTTGTTTGAGAAAGTTGACGCAAAGGTCCGAGAAAATCGACGGTTAACCATAACGGAACTCTCGCTTAGTTTTCCCTCAAATTTCATCACGAACTTTGTTATACGAAAATCGTCAACTGATAAGCTTGGCTTCCACAAGTTATGTGCAAGATGGGTAACCGAAAATCCCTGACCGACGTCCACAAAAACCAGCGCATGGCTGCACAGCGTTAACAATTTTGGATGCTTACGACAAAGAGGGTGAATCACTACTCGATCGCAATCGTAACTGGCGATAGAAACATGGGTGAAACATGTTTAAACATGCGAGAACCAAATTGGCAGTCAATGGAGTGGGGACACTCAAGTTCACCTCACAAACCAAGAAAATGTTTGCAAACGATGTCGGCAAAAAAGGTTAATGGCGACGGTTTTTTTTTTGGGACAAGAAAGGTGTAATTCTTGTTGATTTCCTCGAAACGAGGCACTACAAATCAACTCAGAAAGGTATTTGCCAAACGTTAAACAACCTCAGAAGAGCGATCCAAAAACAAGCGTAGGGGAAAGTTGAGCTCGAAAATTCTGTTTGATTCACGATAAACGCTCGACCTCACACGGCAAATCGCACACGTGAAGTTCTCGAATCATTCCAGTGGGAGTTGTTTCCTCATCCACCATACAGCCCGGATCTTGCACCAAGTGACTACCACTTTGTTCCCAACAATGAAGAAGTGGCCTGGCAACGCAGCGCTTTAAAGACGACACAGAGCTGCAGCAAGAAGTGACAAACTGGTATTGAAGACACAGGCGGCAGAATTTTATGAGGAAGGCATTGTCAAGCTCATCCCATCGAATATGATAAGTGCCTAAATTTGAATGGCGACTATGTTGAAAAGTAGTATTTAAGTGTGGCCTTTCATATGTATGTAATAAAAATTGTTTCCTATACTTTGTTAATTTTTTAATTCCAAAACGTAATCTACTTTCCGAATAGCCATATTTTTTATATATATGTATGTATGTTTATATATATATATATATATAATATATATATATATATATATATATATATATATGCATACAGTATATCAACACATGAATAGGATACATAGGATTTCGGAAATTTGCCATCATTATATGTTATAAAATTTATAACACTACGTTTACAAAGGATTCGAGTCTATCTTCTTCATAAGGTGTTTAAAAACTCAAGGCGTAATCAATCAGTTTAAGCTACTATAAGTGCAAACAAATTTCCATTTCAGTGAATACATTTGGTGATTTACTGAAATACAGAACAACAATTTTAAAATACATTTATACATTTTTTTAACATGAAACAAAGAAGATCAAACCTGTGTTACAAAATTTAAAATAATATTTTTTTACTATTTATTACAGCTTATTATTTTACTTTTTTAGTCCCAAACTGAATATTATTATGAATCTGAATGTAGGTGAAAACTATCTTACTGCTTATATTCTCTCCTTAAAAACATTATTATTCATTTAATTGTGTTAAGTAATTTAAGCGTAATGATTATCAAGAAGATTTAACATTCATATTATTCTTGTAAACGTTGAGAACAAACAATATAACAGTTAACAGAATTAGATTCCTATTAACTGAAACGTTTCCAGATTCAAATCCAATAGAATAGCTCCGATCTAAACAATACTTATGTGACAATAACAGGAGTCGAGTCGACTTAAAATGGACAGTTCTAAAGCAGTGCAAGAACAACACTGTGATTGTACGTATTGTTTTACTCGTTCCAACGTCAGTCGATAGAATACCTTTTTATTATAACTTGTTACTTTTATAAATGAGCGTTGGTGAAAATGCCTGTTCTTGTACGTTTTAAACTCTAGAAACAGGAACAACCAAACAACATATCTTACGTTATAAATAATATATAACAACGGTAGATTTAGTATGCGTGCTGTCCACTTGAGGTACGAAATAGAAAATGTATTGGAACACAATACAAAATTTGTACTGATGGTATGAGTATATTAGTTTGCACGTTAGCAAACTTCTAACAGTTTAAAATATTCAGAAAATACTCTTGTAGTGAAACCTATAAACAAGGATAAAATCGATATGAGCATATAAAGTGCCTATGTCTGGTGGCGTGGTTTGGTTAATTGGTTATAAATTATATGCTCGCTTGCATTTCTTTGATTATATTGCATATTTGTCATAACATCTCAATGCTATCATCTTGTAACTGTACAGAATATTAAAATAATAACAGTCATAGTAAAACTTAATTAAGAAACCAATTTCTGTAATGGTCTATGATACTTAAAAAAAATGGGATATTATCATTATTCCCTAATTTAATTGAATTTATAATAATCATTTTTTTCTCAAAACCTTAAATGGCTACCATAATAGGCAGAGAGACCTGTTAAGGATAGCTAGGTATTATAGGTTTACTCCATGAGGTCATATATTTTTATGATTACACGGACCACGGGGTTACCCGAGCTGAGAGCGTCATTACTTCTTCTTACTTGTGACATGCTCCTTCCATAGAATTTGTGAATTCGTTCTGCCGATGGGTCGCTTCGATAGGGTGATCACTCGTATCTCCTTCCTCTAGAGCAGGGGTTACAGAAGAGGAAGGAGCCTCACTGGAAGTCATGGAAGAAAAGAGCGGTTTGTGTACAAGAGCATGGCCACGATGTCGGGTTTGTCCATACTCGCTCTCAACACAAAGAAAGGACCTGTGTGGGCGCCTTTCTCTTCTACAGGATCTCCGATACCCACAATTTCAATGCAGGAGGTAGTCAGGGACCTCAGCAAGGAGAGCCCATGGCAGCTTATTTCGGCAGACCGTAAGAGAACCCGTAGAAAGTAGAAGCGGGTGGCTAACGTAGAGATAACTGATCGAAGTTGTTACTAGATCGCCCAGGATGACACCATCAAGGCAAAAATTCCCAAAGAAGGCTCTTCCGGAAGTGGTTCTTATAAGGCCGGCTGCTAGCAGGACTTGTGTGGACCTGCTAAAGGAGATACACGTTATAGTAAAAACCTGATGGCTCGGGGATTGAGGTTTGGGCCATCAGGCAGACAAGAACAGGAGGTGTCTGGTTGGAAACTTGCAAGGAAAACCCCGAACCGTGACCACTTCAGTGCTGCATTGAGGATGCGATCGGGGCAAGTGGAACAATTCGAAGTCTAGAGCCGATGGACGCCTTAGAAATCCGTAACCTTGACAGTCTCCCCTCGGTCGAGGAGGTCAAGGCTGCCATCACTGGGAACTGACGCGGAGAGTTTTAATATTTCCGTGACTCATCCCGAATATGCAGATGCAGAGAATGTCCATTGTGCAATTAACGGAGCGCGCGCCCAGCAGGCCCGTATAAATGTCGATTGGGTCAACTTTAGGATCCGTTGAGGGTTGGAGGTGATAAATTACTTCCTTTGCTTCGGTTTCCGTCACCTACATGCTGCAGACTGCAGAGGCCCCGACAGAAGAGGTCTAGGCCTTTGTTTTAAGTGTTGGAAGGTGGATCAAAGGCGGAGTGCTGTAAGGCGGAAACCCGATTTTGTCTCTGCCTAGGATGAAAGAAACCCCGGGAAAACTGGAATACCTTCAGACAGGCTCTGGACAACGCCAGTAAAAATTTAAATGGATAAATAATACTTCAGGTAAATCTCCACCGAAGTAGAGTTGCGGTCTATCTCCTCTCGCAGCTCGTCTTTGCTACAATAAGCGAGCAGTAACGAAACAGGGATGAGCCGTATAGTTTCTGTGATACCCTATACACCGCTGCAATCTTGGTGCCGAATACGAACGTGATTGTTTAAGAACCACAGTAAAGAGCCACCTGCCAGGGCCTCGTTTGGGTGAATAGCGTTGAGAATACTCTCGTCATCTGCTATTTCACACCCAATGAAAGTGTGGTCGATTTTCAGGACAATCTTGACAACCTAAAGGACGTAGTTCGTACAATTTAATTCTGCTGTAGTAAAACCTACATAAAATCTATATTTATCTAGTAATATATTCAAACTAAAATTAAATTTTTTTTTCACTAAGCAAATAATACCAAAGTGAATGGGAAGTATATTTTTACGTTTTCCATACTGTTTCAAATACTTTTAATGTACTTTACCTATAATTGTATCAAGTAAACAAAATTCGTCCTAATCGTACTACCTGGTAACTGACGATACTTTCTGGATGAATACACGTAAAAGATATACAATATTTAGCACATTTTCTAGTCTAAAGTTTCAAAAGAATTAAATATTATTGCATTTGACAATACGGAGTTGTGCTGGTGGGTTAGGGTGAACTAGTTTATTATGTAGTTTTGAATACACACCTTATTGTTCTGTTTTAATTTACCACAAATGATGGTATAACATCTATTAGTGAAAGAAATTATTAGAGAAAACTCCAGTACATTGAAATTTTTGAAAGTCCCTGAAGGGCTGTAGTAAGGTTGTGATCACTCACCTCTAGAACAAAAGATTTTTTTCTAATATTTCAACGCAAAATATTTTTTAAGGTTTTTATGAATATATTTTTTAAAATAATGGTTAAAATTATACGATTGATATTTCATATTTGTTATGTTGTAGAGATACTGATTCTGTTATATTAAGAGAAGCAAATATTACCTACTGTTACATATATTACTAACAAGATGTCATAGATCCCTTATGCTCCATTATAAAAAACAAAACTATAGTTTCATTATTTTTATTTTTATTACACGTAAGTATTTATTTTTAGTGAGAATTCATAATTTGAAAAAGGAATTTTAGTATATATATTATTCTAAAACGGTCATCGTCTTAAAAATACTCCGCAATCAACAATTTTACTCAACAACAACAAATTTATATTTATTTATTAATATTTCATATACTGTAATTATAATGAATTTAATATTTATTTGATACATATTAATATATAATTAAAAAACTATTTATTTAATAATTTATTTTAATAAATTAACATAAACTTTAAAATGTAAGACTTATGAAAATCTTTAGGTTGCAATCTGATAGCAACTTCACACACAGCGAGGGGATGTGTTCAGTGAACGTTTTCACACGTACCACCGGCAACTTATTGTATTAAAATTACACACATGAACACTAATAAACTAAATATAAATACACCACAATGTATAATGTTTCATTAATTAATTAATTATAATTACACTATTTTAAATATAATTAATAAATAAATATATTTATTTATTATAATTTATAAATATGGAACGTAAAATAAATTAGTACATACTTTTTGCGATGTCCCCACTAAGGATGGCAATTACTACATTAGAGGTGGCGATGTCTGGCATTGTCACCAGAGTTATCTACTTTAATCTATCCTAATGAAGACGCTTTAAAAAATATATTTATCAATATAAATTAGTGATGGTATGTTTTTATTATTATTTATATATGGCTTTGACTTTTCAGAGAATATGCTTTGTATCCATACAGATTGTTTTTGTGGGAGAAATTTGTTTCCGATTACAGTTAGTTATGTTGTTTACAGTAACATCCTTAGAGAGTCGTCCTCGGTTCGTGGCGTCCGCTGAGGGAGCACTATCTGGGGCAGATGGTTGGGGCGGGGTCGGCATAGGTCTCTTTCGCTGCGGTTGCACTGGCATGAGTAGTGTGTGTGCGTGAGGGTAGTGTGTTTGTAAGATTCATTACATACAAGTATATGTTATTATTTTTGTTTGAGTATGTGTTAAAAAATACGTTTATGTACCTTTTTAATCATTATATATTTTTTAGTTTATATTCTTCAATAAAGTTGTACTTTTTGTTTATTCATATTTAAAATGTTTACAGCAAAATATTTAATTTTATTATTATTAAAAAAATAAGAATATTTGTTATAGCTACTATATGAGGTTAAATGTAAGAAAGGGCCATGAGGCCCTAATTTCGCCTCAAATAAAGAAATATTTCATTTCATTTCATTTCATTTTCATAGTGCTACTAAACTAAATCCTTCTCTCATAGATTTAGTCCATCTTAATAGTAAAATTATTAGCTACGTTTTATGAATTAGATTTAAAAATATTGAGTATTTGTTATTATTGTTGGAGTGTATTCAATATATTACATGTTAAATAGTTTTTCTCTGTAATTGGCTGAGCTTCAGCGAAGCCTATCACTCAGGGGACTTTATAAATTTCACTTCTGCCTGTCTATCCACACGATATTGTGAAAACTACCTGACTTTGAAACTGAAATTGTGAATGAAGCTTCATATTTGTCTGATGAACTCTGAATACGATATAGTGCACGTCACACACCATGAGATTTGGTGGGGACTAACTCCCACCTTGTATATTTATAATTTATAACCCGCTGTTTCCTTTATTTCTTCCTAGATAGCCGACAGCCACGAAATCTCAATAGGCAACATGCAGTGTACGCAACGTTATCTCATAGGCTGATACATAATCAAAGTCATTGTGAATATGACAAAATTTTTTTTAATCAATTGTAAATTTAAACAGCTGATTAAAACAGTGATATTTTAACCAGATTTGTGTTTTAAATTAAATCAGGAGCAATGTAAACTGACATAGTTTTCATATGAGATCGAGAATTGATTCAACACTACGGCATCAGTTCAGTAATTAATTAAAGGACAGCTGGCTCAAGGAGCTCTGTTACTCGAGGGAAATCTACGACCAGTGACGACCGTACTACCGGCAGATGTAGCTTTACTGTTAATATTACTTCACTAGTACCTAGCTAGACAAACGAGTAATGCATTAAACGTAGTATTTTATCATTGTATACTTTTAAACATGTTATAAAATTTAGTAAGAAATTTAAACGATAGACGTATAATAAGTTAATTTAATTTTACTAAAACTGAAATATAATCAAAATGAAACCTTTATCCTTAACATTCCCTTTTAATTTTTGAGTATTTGATTTTCTTCCAAGTCCCATTTCATCAGAACGTAGAGAGTTTATTAATATTTTTTAGAGATATTTTGATTGCTTAAATTTTAAGTATAAGCTAAAAAACAAAAACAAAAAAGGTAAGGTAAATATTTCTTATTTTACCAGGCGAATTTAGGGCTCAGAAACCCTCTCTAACACTTAATCTGGAGACCAATGGTTAAAAGGTGACTTCCGAACCACCACCAACGGCCGGGCAGGTGGGCTGCTTACAAGGACAACGGTCACCCATCCAAGCAGCAGCCACGCTCGATTTTGCTTCATCCGGTTATCTTGCAATAACCGTTTGTACAACGCTACACTGTGCCATTGGCCAGTAAAAATGATAAGGGCAATTCATATTGTAATACAATATATTAAAGGAAAATATAAAATTAGACATTCATTTTCCATCATCAATCAATTATGTAATCAACGAGATATGGGCAATGTTTTAAAACATTTAAAGTTCGATTTTATAATTTATAAAATTATAAAGCATCACATTACTAAATAGACAAAACTTTTCAGATTCTTAGTTAAGAAATGTTTCCTTTATAAATAGAAGAAAGGAGGGAAGTTAAATAACATTCCCTTTTTGTAAAAAAGAAATTTTCAAGCAACACTATACAAGACATTACAAATCAAAAAATCATCTCAAAAATAAAGATATTTTATGAAAAGAAGCTAAATTATTTGCGGAAGTGGGCTGAAGAGAATAAAATAGACTGATACGATAATATGTATAATATTGAGAAATTAAGGGAACTAAACACAAATTTTAAGGAAGATAAAAAAGAGCTCAATCTATTTAATGATGAAAAAATCATTCAATAGCTGAGAAATGAAACTAACGACAAAACTAAGTCTGAAATGATAGAAGAAAATAGATGAAACTCTTAATGAAAAATCCGAAAATATCATTGATGTGGAAGTGTTACTCCCTAGACATAGTCTTTTCAAGCAATAACATTTTTAAACGAATTTGAACGATAACGTTATGTCAATCTACAAATATATATAAATTATGAGGTCAGAAATCAAGATTTTAATCGAAAAGTTTCAAGAAACTGTGAAAAATATGAAAGGTTATCTATCCTTAGACTGTGAATACAAACGAACTTTAGTGAACGGTGAAACACAACCTGTCCAATGTATTTTACTATAAAATCGGATGAAATCTTTGACGAAAACGACTTTATTACTAAGCAATTTAATAAATTAAACACATCGATGACAGACAAATCATCCAAATATGGGTTCGGGTTTGGACATTTAAAAGTTGTAAACAACTGATTTTTGAGCCTTAACAAACACGAAATGATGAACGCAGGATCATATATCATATATTATTTTGCATTTTGTCACGTACAAGTATAGAAGTTTTATTATTATGAGAGAAAGTTCCGTTTAAGTGGGCAGTACAAACATATGTGTGCGTATTTATCACGTTACTTAGTGAAGTAGGGCAGAGTGTTGCAGATTTATGTCCTGGAATAAACTGCCCAACGCTTGCCATCCCTTAAAGCTCAGGTACCACAGATTTCTTCTGGGGCTTTATTCTTGTGAAATATGACCTGTGTGTGGAACGTGGAGCTAAAAATTAAATTGTATGCTTTATCTCCGCACCCCTGGGATTGGTCTGAAGTGTGTCTATATTGTGTACGGAGTAGTGTTTTGAAACAGGAACTATCATGAGTCTTAAAAATGTTAGAGTTGAAGAATTACCCATCAGTAATACTTATTTTACTGTCAAATATATATCTAAGAATATTAATATTCCTATTGATACAAACTTAATGAGATCACTTGAACTACAAGGCCTGTTTGGCCTTAATGCAATGAGGCAGAAGTACGTTCTAACTTTACTGGCTAAGATACTTTGATATACAGATTACCCAAAAAATTTAAGATTTTCTTCTGACTCCTAGCAGGCCGCCCCCCTGAGGAAGTAGTGGATCACTGAATATGTGATAAAATAGATTTTTATGTCCAGTAACTTTGTAAAAGGTTTTTTAGCTCTATTTTAAATATTTTGAAAAATATTTAACCGACCCGGGACTTTTTGGACCCAAACTCTAGCCATCTTTGAACGGCTGCTATTTTTGACTCGGTTATCCGTTTGAGGTCGGGTTTGCGGCTCTGTACTCTACTAATAAAGACCTTTTATTTGATATGCATATCAACCTATGCTTGCTTACATTTAAAATTTTCTTCTGACTCCTGGCGGGCCGCCCCCCTGAAGAAGTAGCGGATCACTGAATATGTGATAAAATAGATTTTTACGTCCTAGTAACTTTGTGTAAGGTTTTTGCAGCTCTATTTTAAATATTTTGAAAAATATTTAACTGACCCGGGACTTTTTGGACACCCTGTATATTTAACCCAAGGATATCTACAAGAACGATATAAAAAAGAACTCATTATCGCTTACGTTCTTTCCCTATTTATTGGTAATTGGATTATGGTTCATTATTTGATTAAAGACTAATTGTTTTTATATTTAGATTTAACTTTTATCATGTGTCCATATTTAATATAGTCTATAATAACAACACCAAAATAAACCTAAAACTAAGTTTCAGGATTGTAACTGAACATACTAGGTAATTTTCTTGTTTGTTTGTGTAGATACATATGAGGTATACCACTGTACACAACTTGAACTATTATTTTCATGCAAGGGAGACGCAAAAGACAGATATTGGCCTAAAATTGGTTCAATCTATACGTACGTGATTAATGACAATATTACAGTTGAAAGTAAAGAAACAAATGTGAAATGATAAACTACGTAGAAGATTGTTTTATTAATCTAAAAATCATTATTCAATGTTTTTACGTGTACATAGCAATATATTAATGGTCATAAGCAAGGTATTTTATTAAACTCTTAAAGATACATAAAGATAAATAAATATGTAATACGCTAATATATGTCACTAAAGCCGATAGTCAAAGTGATAACACATCTCACACATATTACGTCATAAGTGGAGCTTTATCTTCACCACTTGCTTCGTAAGCGTCTTACTTAGAAATTGATGACGTCATTGTTTCGGTCACTGGAGGGAGATTAAACGAGGCGGAAGAGTCGATGACGTAATTATTCCACTCTCCAATTATAGAGAAACTTATTTTACTTCAAAATATTTTTTTTTAAACAGCAATTTTAAGTGCTAACACATTTTAATATACATAACTATATAATTCTAGGGTGTTTTAATTGGTAAGAATATTTTATTTTCAAATCTTCATATTATCAAACTAGAACTTATTAGAGTATATTTCAAGAAATATATATATATATATATATATATATATATATATATATATCATTGTGATTTCTTCACTTAATTTTCAGATGAATTTTATTTTGCGTTAACTTATTTGAGTTAATTAAAAACCGATCATCTTTACATTAATATTAGAGTCCAACAATGATAAAGTTATATCAGAAAAAGAACGTGGAAATTGTTACAATATGAATCTCATGACAACTAGCATCACAAACTCGAATTTAGCGGAAGTGCACACAAATTAGGCTTGTTTTACAATTCTTGATTTTGTTTAGAAGACCACCTTTGCAGGTTCCGGTAGGTTGGATTTGTATTCACTCTTTCTTTCAGTTTTTATATGCATATTGTGAATATTATAATCTATATTTAATGGAGTCAAAAGTTCTATAGTGTACCTCTTATAGGCACCATTTTTCTCAACTCTAAAATAAGAAAATATATTTAACTACTTTTAAACATAACACTAATGTTTTTTGGACAGTGCCTATTTAGATATTATAATTTGTTCACAGTGCTGTAAATAACCCGTGGTTTTCTTCTATAAAGTGCAGAATGTAATTAGACTTTGTATTTCAAATTATAGTTTTGGAATGCCTTTTTCAAGTTATGAGTACATGAACCATCATGAATCATACATATAATGAAAGAGGAGAGTCCCTCATATAGTAGTTCAACTCTCATCGATGGATGACAGGTAGACGAAACTATGATGATTGGCGAGGGAGTGTGAAACAAGACTGGCAACACAGTGAATAGTTTCAGCCTTCCTTCATTTGTGTATGTTTGCTAGTGATCAGAACATTGTCTAACCAATGCAGTAGCAGTTCCCACGTAACATTTTGACTCTTCATGCGAGTTGAGGTTAATGTTAATATAGTACTAGTTTAATGGTGTTTACTTGATGTAAAAAGATCTTTAATGATCTTTAGTTATATAAGTGAGTGTTGAGTTACTTAAGTAAAGCACCTTTCTCCTATACCAAACATTGGCAGTTCTTCCAGCTTATTGGAAATTTTAAAAACACGAGTTTTGCTTGTTGCCACTATTTTCTACCACCAAAATCTTGCATTCGTCTTCCCGTGTAAGTCATTCTCGCTAACCTTGTATCGTTTGCATTGTTTGCACCAACCAAGGAAATATACGTAAGTTAAACAATGTCGACTTCCGCCCATTGCAACCAACTCCCGGTAATGTACTAGCGTTTGGATTGTTGCCCCGAGTAATTAAATACAGAATACGTTTGCCTGAAAATACTACTCTGATTGTGGTTATATTTTGAATATACTTTTTTTCTATGTAAGTCAGGAGGCACGCATACGTAGAATTCCTTCTTCCTGGAATATTCAATGCCTACGGGTGATTGACCTTCTTGATAAATCTGTTAGAGAGCGTAAGGCTCGTATGTGCAAATTTCTTCTTCCTAGGACATCGTTGGAGAATCAGCCATGTGTGAGTGAGATGTTTTCTGCTTTATGTCGGGATGTCACTAGTGGAGATATGTGAGTTAGAGATGAAGCAACTTTTGATATTTCAAAAACATTTTTAAACCAAAACTAAGGATATAAAAAAATACCTTCTGGAAAGAACGTGGAACGGCAAAAGGATTAAAGAAGATATATAGCATAATTTAGCATACAAATACAACATGGCTAGAGTTGTTCAATACAATGCATACTGCTATTACAAGGCTCGCTATTTTTATTAACCTTTAAACCATATATTTTTTAGAAAATATGTTTTATGTAGTAATTTATTTCATCCTAACATCATCTAACGTTTCTTTATAAATCTTAATGTTAGATGCTCATCATTACTAGTTTTGAAAAGTAATCTCTAGCTGTGTGATTATAAGGCAGTTAGTTTATACTATTCAACTTACCCTAAGTGATCTAAAACTGTAATGGCCTGAGATTGTTTCTCAGTTTTCTAAATAAATGTTTCTTCTCTCGGCAAATAAATATAACGGTAAATTAATTTGACATCCTTAACATTATGTCACATAACAATCGCTCTACTTTATATTTAGTTTACGCATTATGATAAAAGACAATTCCAAACGGAATAATTAAAGCGAAATTAATATTGTACATTATAGAATTGTTGTACTTATAGTAACAAATGTATATTAAATTAGTATTTCGCTCCTGTTTTGAGTATAACTCCAACTCTGCAACATAGTGGTAGGGAAGACTTTGATTTATACTACGAAGCTACATTGCTAAAACAAAAAGCAATGATATGTGGTCTAAGTACGCTCAATGATCAGATTCGCAGGATAACCATCACTGGCCGACCGCGCAAACCAGAAATCTACTCTAATTTGTGTGTATATGCACACATACTTGCGCACACACACGCGCGCGCGCGCACAAAATATATATATATATATTATTATTATTATTTAATGGACATTTTTCTATTTAGTTTACTTAGAAAATCTCTTTCAAAAGTTGCATAAGTATATCTAAAGAATCGTAAATGTGATGAACTGAAAGTTTGAAGATGGTTGTTAATAGAGACAAGCAGAACAACATTAATTATTTCAGCTATGGGAAAGCAGATAAGCTGATGTTGATAATGCAGATCAGAGTCCATGTAGATTATTAGCCCACGAGCTTAATTATGTTGCTTAGGTTGGAGATGCGTATTATAGCCTGAAATATTAAATTTAGTGTCTTCATCACCTTTACACCAAACTTCACTAAGGATTATTAGGTGATAGTTTATATTTTACGGCTTTAAATATTTTAACAGTTTGTTAAAGTGCTCGCTTATGCTTCGAATTTGTATAGGAAAGATGTCGGTCATCTAGGTTATTTATCACTAAAACACTACTTTTAATGTAAAAAATATTAACAAGCCACTGCAGGGAACTGAGTAGTATACTTTGGCCGTTCCTGGGACAACGCACCCGAGACCGGTTCTGGGACAAACCGTGTGAGACCGAATCTGGGACAGAATTTTTAGAGAGCGACTAAGAGTGTGAGTACGGGTGGTCAGAACCGCGCCGCGCGAATCACCTCGCATGTCATCGCTGTCCCGCCACCGCGCAGACACCACGCGTTGTTACTGTAAGTATGAAAGCAATCGGCACGCGCCCTCGTCAGCACCGCGCCGCGCGACTGCTGAACCGTCACCGCCAAGCAATTGGCACGCGCCCTCGTCATCACCGCGCCGCGCGACTGCTGAACCGTCACCACCACCGCGCCGTGTGAGACACCGCGTGTTGTTTCTATAAGTATACAAACAATCGGTACGCGCCTCGTCACTGTCCAGTCCACCGCCGCGCCGCGCGCGAGACACCGCACCTTATAAATTACTAGTTTGGTATAATGTAAGTGTATTGTGGATATTATCAGGAATTAATGAAGCAGAAAAGTCGGAAAGAAATCCTGCTTCGAGCATTAGAGGTTCATAAACCTGTGGTTAAGCGATTCCCTAAGAGAAAAATTGTAACTTTGGGTATTGATGATTTGTGGGCTGCAGACCTTGTTGTAATGATTAGGTTTTCAAAGGAAAATGATGGATTCAGATACATACTTAATGTAATTGATACGTTTTCAAAATATGCGTGGTCAGAACCATTAAAAACTAAAAGCTCACAAGAGGTTACTAAATCGTTTGGTAAAATATTAAGAAGAGCTAAATTGGTTGGTCACAAACCCCCGAACCTTCTTCACACGGATAAAGGACGAGAATTTGTTAATAAGGAATTTAGAGAGTTTTTACACAAAAATCAAATAAAGTTATACCATACTGAAAATGAGGAAAAAAGTGGCCATTATAGAGCGTTTCCATAGAACTCTCAATGAAAAAATGAAAGTGCACTTTGAAATTCAAAACTCTTTTAGATGGGTGTCACATTTACAGAAGCTTCTACGTCAATATAACAGTAAATTTCATAGCACTATAAAGATGAGCCCATCAGAAGTGAATTCAAGCAATGAACAAACTTTAAGAAACATGTACGCAAACACTGGACGATGTCTAGTATTCAGACCCAAACTTTCGGTTGGAGACCGTGTAAGAATTACTATAAAGAAAGATGTATTTGGAAATAAATACCGCAGAAATTGGACAAGAGAAATTTTTCGGATTGTGGCCGTCAACAAAACTTGCCCCTGTTTACCTACAAAATAGCAGACCAGTCTGGTGAGGAAATAATAGGATCGTTTTATGAAAAAGAGTTACAAAAAACTATGTTCTAGTTCAGAGTCAAATGTATTAATAATGCTCTCATCCATCCTTCCACTCATCCCACACACCCACCCTCTTCCTACTCCTCTTCCTATTCTCATCCATCCATACCTCATCCTTTTCCATCGTCAATCGCCCATACAATAAGAGAGTAGCCAGCTCTATAATAATGGTGTTTTTCTCCTGCTAGCAAGCAAACAGCATTTCTCAATGCTACGGACGGTCTTCGAAGATCATCAGTCAAGAAATGTCCGAATTGTGGAGAAGAGGTTACTGCATCTAACCTATCCCGCCACCAAAAAACAAAGAAGTGCATCCATACCTCATCCTTTTCCATCGTCAATCGCCCATACAGTAAGAGAGTAGCCAGCTCTGTAATAATGGCGTTTTCTCCTGCTAGCAAGCAAACAGCATTTCTCAATGCTACGGACAATCTTCGAAGATCATCAGTCAAGAAATGTCCGAATTGTGGAGCTGAGGTTACTGCATCTAACCTATCCCGCCACCAAAAAAACAAAGAAGTGTATGTCAGCGTCAAATCCACCAGCTTATGCTTCTTCCAACGGATTCAATGAAAAACCTCCTTCGATGAAACAAATATGTTCAAGGTGTGGTGCTGAAGTCAGGAACTCCTCCATGTCCCGCCATAAAAAAACAAAGAAATGCATGTCCACGTTAGACAGACAAACTCCGGATTTTGATATGTCTATGTTGGAAAAC
This sequence comes from Homalodisca vitripennis, assembly GCF_021130785.1. Lineage (NCBI taxonomy): Eukaryota > Metazoa > Arthropoda > Insecta > Hemiptera > Cicadellidae > Homalodisca > Homalodisca vitripennis. Next base: position 10,377 of record NW_025781831.1, on the reverse strand, counting down.
TACGCTGATGCTGTGAATGACAATCAATTCCAGAACGTGATTGCTGATTTTGATATGTCCTATGTTGCCAGAGTCCTATTCAAATCTCAGACCTGAAGAACAAGACGCGATTGCTGATTTTGATATGTCTATGTTGCCAGAGTCCTATTCAAATCTCAGACCTGAAGAACAAGACGCGATTGCTGATTTTGATTTGTCTATGTTAGACACTCCAGATTTCTATTTCCAAAATTAGAGCTATAATTGGTCCATCTACAGCTGACGCTCCAAAGTTTGAACCACCAGTAAAAAGGATACACCCCGATTCATCGAAAATTATATCAATACTTGGTCCACCACCATTTGAAGTTCCGGAATAAGTCAGACTATTCACTGCATATACCATATAGTCCTGTATACCATTCACCACTACATATCCCAGAGAGTCCAACATACAACGTCCTTAGTCCGACCGATGTACGTGCTCAAATAAAACCCCAGAAGAAACCATGTCCAAAAATGCAGTAAGGAAATAACGGTTTCCAACATGGCTCGGCACCAAAAATCTCAGAAATGTGCCAACTACCAGCATGGTATGACATATAACGAACGTCTGAAAAAGATGGAAATCAAACCAGCTCCTAAAAGTAAAATGTGTTGGATTTGTGAAACACCAATAGAGTCATCCAACTGGAATCCGTCACAAACAATCGAAACGCCATATCCGTTTGTCAGCACTTCATGAAGGTCCTCGATACAGGAGTGAAATATTACCCATTACGAGACTGACACCAAGACTGCCGGCACCCACTCCAGACATCAACATGCTGGTAAAGAAATACCCAAAACGACCAAGGGAAGTCAAACAAGTACCGAAGGTCAATACAAACGATATAGCTCTTGAAGCGATGATCCGAAAACCGACTAGACCACAAAAGATTCCTACAGGTGTGAAAAAGATTATTAGTGAGACACCGACTAGTACAATTAATAGTGAGAATTCGATTAGCCCTACCGTGGAAGAGAGACAGCTTCTGTCTGAAACAGAATCACCTTCAACACCTCATCTGGTTCCGGTACGTACTCCAGAGGAGTCACAGACAATACTTGATGAAATATCAGAAGTCCAGTCGGCATTCACGGGAAGATTGAAAACGTATGTGATTATGAACAAACGTGGGATCAAAGATCCAAAAATGTTTTCTTGAGATATGCAAACCACTCGTTGTTGAAAAACTTCAGGAAGCTGTAAAAGAAAAAAATCTTAAGGTAAACATGGTTTATCATGCTGAATTCAAGAAAATAATAAACGATGTGGAGGTGACTCAAGTCATGAACTTTAAAACAAAAAATGAAATTCTTTACTCGACAACGTCTCTGTCTGACTATTATAAACTCAGCAAAACTTAAGATGTTGGTTGAGATGGAGGAGTTTGAGGCAAACGGTTCTCAATGGTCACTAAAAAAGTGTGAAAGACTTGGAGATCAGAGTCAACCGATACGTTCCTTTTCACGGATCCAGCTATGTGGTTCTAACCAAAACGGATTCAATCCAAAAAGGCTGTTATTAATGTAAAAAACGAAGATCAGAAATGTTTTATGTGGTCTATTCTGGCAGCTTTACATCCAGTTAAGGTTCATCCAGAAAGAATCAGCAATTACGAACCTTTCAAACGAGAGCTGCTTCATGCACTAAGCAACTTGCGAATGCCCCATGAAACTTGATGATATAGAAAAGTTTGAAAGACGTAGTGGAATTTCTGTTAATGTCTATGCTTATGATGACAAGTTCGATATATTCCCGCTGAGAATAACTGATTAACGAGATGGAAAAAACATGTTAATCTACTGTTTTATCAGAGAAAAAACAAACACTCACTACTGCTGGATCAAAGATATGTCCCGTTTGGTTAGTTCACAGATCTCACGAAATGGACATAAGATGTGGATATGCAATAGGTGTTTGCAACACTTTACGAGAGAGGATTTACTCATCAAGCATAGAGAAGACTGTAACACACACGATGCTGTGAAATTGGAACTACCAGAGCCAGGAACTGTAATTAGATTTAAAGATTTCAATTGCTCAATGAGAGTGCCCTTTGTGTATTACGCAGACTTTGAATGCTGTCTAGCACCTATTTCAACATGTCAACCGTGTAAAGTGGATTGTAATGGTAATCACCAATCGTTCACTATTAAATATCAGAAACATAATGCCATTTCCTTCTGTATGTATGGGGTGTCAGAAGACGGCTTTTCCAAACCACCGATTAAATACTTTGGAGACGATGCTGCACATGCATTTGTAAAATCATTGATTGAGGAGTCGATAAGGATTAATGAACTTTACAAGAGTGAAGCAATAGTCCCCATGCAGTTGATGACAAAAGAGCAACAGGAAATGTTTTGAATCTACTACTACGTGTCATATCTGTGGAAATTTTCTTGGAGATGATCGTGTTAGAGACCATAACCATTTGACGGGTTTGTTTAGAGGAGCAGCTCACAACAAGTGTAACATCAATTTCAAAAAACCTAGGTTCATTCCTGTTTTCATTCATAATTTAGCAGGTTACGATACTCACCTTTTCATTAAAGAGTTTGGTAAGTTCCAAAATCGCATATCATTGATACCCAACAACGAGGAGCGGTACATTTCCTTTACGGTCAGTGTGGAAGGTGGAATTGAACTACGATTCATCGATTCATTCAAGTTCATGTCACAAAGTCTCGATAGGTTGGCAAAGAATCTGACTAGATCTCAATTCAAACACATCTCAACATATTACAATGGTAAGGACCTCAATTTATTGCTACGAAAAGGAGTGTACCCTTACGACTACATGGACAGTATAGAAAAAATATAGTGAAACATCACTACCTAGTCAAGAAGAATTTTACAATAGACTGAATAAACAACACATAACAAATGAAGATTACAAACATGCGTGCGATGTATGGACCGCCTTTAACATTCAGAACATGAAAGAATATACAATGCTATATAACGAAACCGATGTCTTGCTGCTTGCAGATGTTATGGAAAACTTCAGGGATGTATGTCTCAATACATACAAATTAGATCCTGCATGGTATTTCACAGCACCTGGGTTTGGCTTGGAACGCAATGCTAAAAATTACAAAAGTTGAACTGTCCCTATTGACTGACATCGATATGGTACTCATGGTTGAAAAAGGTATTCGTGGTGGTATTTCACAGTGTTCTCATCGATATGCGAAGGCAAACAATCCCTACATGAAAGACTACGACAAATCGAAACCAAACAACTACCTCATGTACTTGGATGCAAACAACCTGTATGGGTGGGCAATGTCTGTAAAACTACCATATGCAAAATTTCAGTGGAGCAGTACAGACATCGATGTAATGAAAGTTAGTGACGATTCACCCACAGGCTACATATTAGAAGTTGATTTGGAATATCCTGAAGAACTACAACGACGTACACTCTGATCTACCTCTCGCTCCAGAACGTAGAGTCCCACCAGGATCGAAAATGGCAAAGCTTCTGACAACTCTCTATGGCAAAGAAAAGTATGTCGTACACTACAAAAATTTAAAGCTTTATTTGAGTCTGGGTATGAAACTAAAACATGTTTCATAGAGTTCTTAGTTTCAGTCAAAGCAATTGGTTGCAACCGTACATTAATCTGAATACCATGGAGCGTACAAAGGCGAAAAATGATTTTGAGAAAGACTTTTTCAAACTTATGAACAACTTAGTTTTTGGAAAAACTATGGAAAATATGAGAAATCGTGTGGACATTCGTTTGAATACTAAGTCCAAATTAGTGGAAAGATGGGTTAGCAAACCGAACTTTAAGAGTCGAGCCATCTTTACAGAAAACCTAGTTGCTGTACATTTTAGTAAGAAAAAACTTTTGTTAAATAAACCTATTTACGTAGGTATGAGTATTCTAGACATATCAAAGACACTGATGTATGATTTCCACTACAATGTAATGAAAGAGAAGTATGGATCTAATATAAAAATGGTGTACACCGATAACCGATTCCCTGATATATGACATCAAAACGAAAAACTTCTATGAAGACATGAAACATTTAATTGGATTATTTGATACAAGTGACTACCCCAACCCCAACCAATATGGTCTTCCCCACGTAAACAAAAAAGTTCTGGGTAAAATGAAAGATGAACTTAATGGTCGAATCATGCGAGAGTTTGTAGGACTCAAGGACTACGATCCAAGATGTATGCGAGCAATATAGAAGACAACCATTTCATAAAGAGGTCTAAGGGCGTGAAAAAAGCTGTAGTTGAAAATGAAATTACCTTTAGCAACTATAAAGACTGTTTGTTTAGTAACATCGAGCACTACAAAACGATGAATACAATTCGGAGTCAAGCACACAATCTCTACAGCGTAGAACACCATAAAGTGGTACTTTCATCAAAGGACGACAAGCGTTTTTCGTACTCGAAGACAATATCCGAACCCTAGCCTGGGGTCATTATAGAATATGCGAAAACTGTTAAATTGTAAATGTATGTAAGAGAACATACTATGGAAATTCAAGTGTATTGGAAAGATAAATTCGAAGACCAATTTTTACCTAGACCGTTACGGTGTCTTATTGTAGGACCGTCTGGGAGTGGTAAAACGAACTTGTTATTGAATTTCATTTACAACAAAGATGGAGTTCCGTTCAAGAATCTATACGTGTTCAGTCGTTCAATAGAACAACCTGCGTATGTAGATCTGCGTGAACAATACAGTAGATTAGAAAAAAACCTTAGAAGACAAATAGCGTTTTTTCTATTCGTCCTGTCAAGATCTCATTTCTATCGATGACTGCAAACCAAACTCACTTGTGGTATTTGATGACTGCCTCCTAGAAGAGCAAACTAAAATCAAAGACTATTTCATTAGAGGACGTCATAAAGGGATTTCTTGTGTCTACCTGAGTCAGAGCTATGGTCGAGTTGATATTGCAGATCATACGAAAACAATGTTAATCTGTTGTGTCTGTTTTACAAATGAACAAGTACTATACAAAGAGAGTGTTCCAGGACTTTGTAGGTTCTGACATGACTTTCAACCAATTTGAGGCTCTCTTTTTTTTTGAGTGCTGGAAAACACCTCATGGGTTTCATATCTATTAATACAACACTAAACCACAAAAAAGGAAATACATGTGCAATTTAAAAAGGAAAACCTAAGTGTGTTGAATAATACTTCGTTGTAAAACGTACCAGTATAAACGTAAATTTGACGTTCATAAACGTAATTTGACGTTCATAAAACGTAATTTAACGTTCATAAACGTAATTTTGAACGTTTAAGTATAAACGTAATAAGTATAAACGGAATTTAACGTTCATAAACGTAATTTGACGTTTAAGTATAAACGTAATTTTAACGTTCAATAAACGTAATTTAACGTTCCATAAACGTAATTTTGACGTTTAAGTATAAACAACGTAATTTTAACGTTCATAAACGTTATTTAACGTTCATAAACGTAAATTTGACGTTTAAAGTATAAACGTAATTTAAACGTTTCATAAACGTAATTTGACGTTTAAGTATAAACGTTATTTAACGTTCATAAATGTAATTTGATCGTTTGAGTATAAACGTAATTTAACGTTCATCAAACGTAATTTGACGTTTAAGTATAAACGTAATTTGACGTTTAAGTATAAACGTAATTTAACGTTCATAAAATCGTAATTTTGACGTTTATAGTAATAAACGTAATTTAACGTTCATAAACGTAATTTGACGTTCATAAACGTAATTTGACGTTTAAGTATAAACGTAATTTGACGTTCATAAACGTAATTTGACGTTCCAGTGTAAACGTGACTTGAAAGATTTGAAGAATAACGCTGTAATCTATTACTATAAGTATACAACATGGCGAATAAACTAGATGCAAAAGAAGCAAGGCGACTTGAAAAAATTCAGACTGTCTTGGCTTGCAAAGTTCAAACGTGCTGAACAGGATGAATTTAAAAAAACTTTCTCAAACAAAAATAACTATATCATCAAATGCTAATGAGACGTCTGCCAATTCGTAACATATCAATAACACATGATTCGACCACTCACTGTTTCTAAAGCTAGAAAGTTGGATGAGTTAAACCGGAAATTACAAAGTGAGATTGCTCAGACCCATTTCAAAGAGTTAGAAGATGTTCGTTGAAAATGAGAAAAAAGTACGAACCAATGCACCAGAGCCCATTAGGGAACAACAACATAGAGAATTGGAAAACACAAAAGATACGTAGTTCAAAACCGTATGAAACAGTTGGTAAGATTTCAACCTCAAGCATCAGATCGTCCGAACGTTTGAGGATGTAGATTACGATGATGAGCCAGAAGTACAACCTCAAGAGCAACCGATGAAACAGTTGATGGATTCTAAAGTAGTAACACTTGGTTCTCTAGGAGCCCGATTACCTTCCAAAATCCAACGACAAACAGTTTGGTATTTGGTACGATGAAAATCAAAGAGCAGCCGATGATCGGTTCCGAACCGATTAACATTTGATTATGATTGACATTATATTAGTCAGCTCTCAAAAGAAATACAAAGGGACTGAGGGTCTTTGGAGATTGTTGACGAAAAACAATATAGTAGAGAAGGATCTGTACACCCGATGAAGACTGGAACTCTTACAAGGACATGTTGGTGAGGACAAACTCGGCTTTTCCAAAGAAACAATCCCAAATAAGTAATCGTCCCAAATCAAGTCAAGGACTAAAGTGGAAACATATGATAAAAACCTATTTGGGGATGAGTTGGTGAATGGAAAAGTGGCAACAATTGGTTCAGGTTAAAGTTTACAATGAAAATTCCGTCGAATATAAGTACATAAAGAACTTCAAAGACCTCATTGACAGGTTACACTACATTCAAGCTCAGGAAGAAGCTGGGAACAACAACTTTCATAATGAAAAACTGTCTGTGGTTGATTTCCTTCACGATGAAATGGAAGACCTAATTGCTACACCTAAAGGTTTGAAGTACCTAGTCAGATGTTTGTCTGTTTTGCCTGAACATGTTATAGAAGGTAAAGGGCTTTTGAACGACATCATTAAGAAGTTACCCATTCGAGTTACATGCGCCCAAGAACTGTAAGTTGTGGTTGATACGTACAACTACTGTGGGCCCCGGCACCCAGCTTGACAAGAGACTTGTTAAGGGGTAGATAAGGGAATTAATCCCCTCGATGAAGCTGGTAAGAAGCATGATATATGGTATAGGGATCATAAAAACACAGAAGACAGGTGGGAGGCGGACAAAATATTACAAAAGAAAGCTTGGGAGAAGGGTTACCTCAGATGATGCCTGACTTGAATGAGCGTATGGTCGGCCTAGCAACAACAGGAGGAATGTGGTTGAAACGTAAACTCGGTATGGGGTTAGGAAACTTCAGGATGTATCTACCCATCAGATATATAAAAGCAATGAAAGCAAATATTTTTTACCCTATATATAAGAGAGGATATAATAGAACAGTGATCAGTGGTAAAACCAGTGATGGAGAAACTGATATATTGAATTTTCGAGCGGTATAGCAAGAAGTGAGTATAGAAACTGCAATGCCAGTTTCAGAGCTCAACTTCAATGCACCCAACAACAATACAACATTCAAACTGGATCAATGGAGACGCATTTTATGATTCAACGCATAATGTACCCACATTCAAGGAAAGTATGTGCAAAAATCTGATGATCTGATTATCAAAACTAACTCCTACTGTCAAACTGGTAGACAACTTCGCGGCCTTCTTGTTTTCAAGAATAGAGCTGGAGGAAACACAAATACATTGATCGACACAGTAGAACTCCCCGGCATCACCAGCACTATAAAGGGGGTTGTTAGTTACAGTAACACTGAAACAACAAAACACTCTCAAGTAGTGGTTTCTCATCATCGTTTACAGGAGGTGGGAAGTTTGAAGCACTCGCACACTTTGGGCATTTAGGAATTAGGGTTCTTTGACCACCTACGTTACCCCAAAGTACCAAAGGGAGGTATCTTGAAATCACATTTACTAGGAATGAAGATAATGAATCGCTTTTTTTCACTGGATAAGGGGGCAGGTCCGACAGCAACGGGGATTCCTGGTTGATGGAAAAAATTTTTGTGAATAGAGTCGTTTGTGTTACGAGTCCCCATAGTCCGATTATAACCAGCACTTGTCCCAAAATATCCATTTAAAATTTGGTGTAGTACTGATGGTTTGAAACATCTGAGTGACAAGGGATGCTTAAGTCTGACAACTTCTTTCAATTGGTCAATGCACTCAGAACAAAAGAAGGGTGTTCGGTTCATCGTTCACAGCTTCGAAATTACAGAGTGTTTTACAGAAAATGTTTACAATCCTAGATTTGTTATTAATCGCAACTTCAGACAAACATGAACAATTACACTAATCGAACAACCACCGCCCAGGCAAAAGAATCCTAGTAAGATTTTACAGCTACAACATCAAAAATGTGTCTGTGTAAAATTAAATTGGAGAAAGGTACCCTCAGGGAATTGAGCAGAAATTTTGATAGTTCCTAATGGTTATATACAGATCATGTAACGATCAGTAACCGTAGGGTTTTTGCCGAAAAAAATAAACTTCGGAGACAATAACGTGTTAGTAACCTGAAAGAATTTATTGGATAACTCACCTTTGGTTGTAATTGGACACACATCTACATCAACCAACAACAGACAAGATCTACGAAGTGACATTCAATTGAATTAGATTTTGTAAAATCTAATGCTTCTCCACAGGGGAGCAGCGGCAAACACAGCCATATGTTGTCGTTGTATCTGAGGCCACATTTTCTCATTTACATTACTCGAAACAGATAAACAAATTCCTGTAAAAACAAAATAAAAAAACCAACAAACATAAAACAAAAATACAAAAAAACAAAAAAAGTAAAATAGAATTTTTTTTTTTTTTTTTTTTTCATTAGTAGGGCGGCAATTATTGTTTTTTCAATGTAATGGTGTTTTGAATATAAGAAATCGGTATATAAATGGAAAGTCAGCTTAATATTTTATCAGTTTCGGCGGCTAACCGAAGCTCCAAAAACGTAAGCTTCGAGTACATCGTACGAAAAGACGGAAAAACCTAGCAGTAATCAGATTATCTAATGAAACAGCTGTCCCTTACGAAGTTGATCGTTCTTACTTCTTTGCTGGAGAGCAACACAAAGCCTTTTCCTAGAGCCGTTAAGAACAAAAAAGGTTTAACAATTGCTTCTAAGTTACAACACAACTCGGAATATCTAATTTAAACACAGGAGGGTTTTTGTAAAGGAAATTATGGAAATGGTGGATTCGTCAATTCCCTTGAGGTAAACGTTTCATCTCTTCCATTAATAAGAAGAAAGTGGCTCCTTTACTGAAGAGAAAAATTTATTATGACCTTGGTTAAGAGTTTAGGTCGATTGAGGAGTTAGACACCTTTATTTGAAAAAGATCCTACGGGTAGAGGGTTGAAACGACGTATTGGTTCCAAGCTTTGATGCATTGTTGTCTGTGAAATAAAAAAAGAGATCTTGCTCCCCCCCCTGTCTCTTGTAGGAGAAAATAGAAAAATTAAGCAGGTATATTATAAACAATTAATGAGTTTATATGGTGTTTTCGATGTCCGACAGTTACTTCTCAGACAAACCTACAAATATCGAACGTGGTATTGTAAACTCTTGGTGACCTTTCCATCATGGTGGTACTACACTTGGAAGCTGTGTTTTATGTGAAACGTGGTGGAAAAGAAAATTCTATTTTGGATTCATATGGCGATGTCAATCCTCCAATAGAAGGTAGGCAGGTACTTGGGGGGGGCCAAAAAGGGTTTGGGTTATATAAACTCAGAGCGTATTCAGGGGTTTTGACATCCTCCTATCTGTGGACACTCTGTGCCTGGAGGTTCCTACGACGAATTTCAGCTGGTGAGGAACTGGGAACAATATTCTTCGTGATTATAAAGAAACCAATAAAAATCATGCTGAAACCCGTAGTGGTTTTAAAAAACACAAACAAAGAAAAAAAAAAAAAAAAAAAATTTCAACAGATTATTGGAGACGAAATGGAAATAGGATCAATACCAACTCAACCCAAATTCAGACCCTTCTTCCTGAGAGATAATTGAGCTTGCAAGTGATGTATCAAAAAGTCCTCACAAATATTTATCCGAAGCTCAAGAAATTATTGAAAGAATCGCATTTGGTAAACATCGGAAAAAATATAAATAAATGAGCGATTGAATTGTCCCCACTAGTACCGTAGAATGGTGAAAAGATATGTGGGCACGCTTCCTACTTTACTGAAAAACCACCAGAGAATTGGTCCAAGTGATGCGAAAGCAGTGGAGGGGCCATATGAAGTG
>NW_025781830.1:0-39432 GCF_021130785.1 Homalodisca vitripennis | reverse complement strand
ATCAAGAGCTTTTACTGTAATTGTCCTAATAAATAATTGCCGTAGACGATCAATAATAAAATCTGTAATATGATTTTCCCTACATTACTTTATTGGACATAATTTAAATTAATAAGGTGTTATAAGAAGTAGTATATTTGTAAGTGAAAAGTCCTTTTTAATTTATTGGTAGATACATCAGAAATACTTCAATACATAAAATACTCAAACAAACTCAAAATTCAAATTCAAATAAATAAGGTGAATATATTAAAATGCTATATATAAGGAAGGTTATTCTGATATACATCAAACTGTCCTTGCTGATTGTAGTTTATTTAACAAAAAAGATTTATTCCAGATCAACACTGTGATGAATTAATTACGATCAAGCGACGATTTGGACGCAGTGGGAACCGGAAAGGTTTGTTGTTCGCCATAGACGTTGGGTCGGTATAAACATACAGAAACTAACATTATATTTATTTTTAGGACAGTAATGAGAGAAATTATTTATTTTATTTAATCCTAGAATTTATATGAAATTGAACTGAAATTACATTCGAAGTGATATGCCTTATGAATGGTTAATAAGAGTGAAAAATGTGTGGTGGATGTCTCTTCGCAAAAAAGTTTTATAAAACGGCTACTACGGGAAGAAATGAATGAGGACCACTATCTCAAGTAACGAAACTTCGTACACGACAATGGAAGGCCTTTTATGTTTACACAACCTAATATCGAATAATGTGGTCAGAGGAATAATTTTCCTCTACGTACCACTTTAAAGGGGTGATCTCAACAATCAATTAATGCTCAGCAATAAAGAATAATTGACAGTCACAGTTTATTTCTTTTAACCAACAAAATTACGAACATTCTGTAATTAATTACTGTGTTGCTTCTCATCATAAATTGAGTTTCTTTTATATGAGTATAAATGGTATTTTATGTACTAGGTAACTGGATTTATTACATAGATCTTCCCATGGAATATAACCACATTAATATTATACAGTTTACGTGTTACGTACCATGGGGTGGGGAATCCCCCCCTCCCCACCCACCCCCCCCACCCCCCTACGTGCACTTGGATTATTTATATTAGGTCCTTTTATGTCTAAGGAAGTAAAAATTTTCTTCCTTCACATCAAGCTACTTTATAAAAATTATATTAGATATAGCACTTTTATTTCTTTTTAATTATTGGATAATCTAAATCGTATGTACAGCATAATTCTATAAAACCCATTCACGTTTAATTTCATATCCAATTCGATGAATATACACATTAAATTCACAAATATTAAATCTTTAATTCTATTTTTTTCTCACTTATTTAAGAAGAGGCCAAACTTCTTATTAAACTGTTGTACTTCCCGTATTCATAGGCCCACTAACCTGTACAAGTATCTATATCGGAATTGAATGTAAGGGAAGAGTTTGTACAGTATCAAGGTCGCTGGTTATCGGTTGAAAGTACAAGCGCAACAGAACAGGGATTTTGAACCTGAGCTGCCTCTAAGACTTCCAGATCTAAAATCCGACTACTTAGACAGGTCGTCAATTGACAAAAAAATTAATTAGAAATTAATATTTTTGAAAAAATAACATTTTACTGACCCTATTGAATGTTGGTTTATTTCTTATATACGACATCTATTTTAAAACAAATCATGTGTTTGGAGTTAATAGGAATACATTGAAATACCAGAGTACTGTCAATATTAATATTTTATAATAATACAATATTAAAGGTTTTAGAGCCACAACATAGGCCCAGACTAGCGGTGGAGTTCGATGTCCTTGGTTTATTTCTCACTTCTAGATTATAAAAAGTTATTTTCTAGAAACAACATCCTTCTCTTTTATCCAAAAACAAGTTTTCTTATTTACTTCTGTTAAACTTGGCTGTTTAGGACTTCGACTAATGTACGCACTTTGGTTTAACAGTTAATTGATATTTTATTTTAATAATGTGACTGGTTTCATAAAACTCCTTCAACCAAGGTAGTCATTTGATTCATTCCACACTATACCTTGTGTGTTGTGCTAATAAAACAAGTACTAGAAGCTTGTTGGTTGCCAATCTCACACACAATGTGAACGTAGTTTATTACCGAGGTTAGGGCTATTGTTCACTTCCAACTATACGATTCAATACTTCCATAAATACTCTCATATCAAATAGACAGATGCAAAATCAAAAAATCTACCCTTTTTGCATATCCTAGAAAAATGTAGGTGTTCTGTTTGCTGTTTCTAGTAAACGCTTTCGTTTACCTCTTTATAAAGATGAGAACTACTGGTCGGTTCTCAAAACACATTTTTATTTTATAAATAAAACATTTTAACGTATTTCATATGGACACCAAGTTACCTAAGGGGTTGTGATTCAATTTTCAAAGCTTATTTCATATGTATTTGATATTTAATTTATAGATTTACATAGTAAATTTTAAAACTCTCCTGAGCTTCATACATTTTTAGCGAAATGGTTAGACATGCACTATCACTGATTTAATTGTTGCCTATATAAGAATGAAGTTTAAATTAAAATATTTTATATACAAATTACATACGTTAATAGATATTTTGTCACATGATACATTCAGATTTTTTCAGTGACTTATGTTCCATAGCAGTTGTTCAAAAATTAAGAGTTCCAATGAGGTAGTGAGACTTCTAGTTAGAATAGAATAATAATTACATTATTGTAATATAGCTTATATTTTTCATTTTATAGTGTTCTCTTTAGTTTATTAATAAATATAACAAAAGCTATTTTTATGTGCTTAAGCTATGTTAATATGTCACGTGTTAAAATCTCATATTATTGTGCTAAGCTTGGTTAGAAATTTATTCTACTATTTTCATTTTACTATAATTCCTATCATACCACCAAAAGTATATGCTAACTCTCAGCTAAATCCCAAGGAATGCACTAACATGATACTCACTATTTCCAGTTTAATGTTTTCAGCATTAATGCAGATGGTTAATGCTTACGTTCTTTACTCTAAAATTATTTCATGGGATCTTTTTGATACTAAACAATATAATATCATGTTGTTATAGTAATACGAATATTCCGCACATTTGACAAATTTTCGATATTGGCCTACGAAAAAATCTTATAAGGTAGTACTTATGAAATACTTGTTGCGACCCTTAGGAAAAATATTGTAACTTAGAGGTAAGATAAACTTTAATACATGCATTAATTTAATCAACATTATTTATCTGTTTATCTAAAAGTTTGGACACATTTACTTATATACCCTCATTTTTTTCGAAGACAGATAATCACGTATTAATATTACAACATAAGGAGTTGTCACAGATTTAATAATACACATTACTAGTAGTAACTTAACAGTACTTTCTAGTTGATGTTTGAGCATCCAAGGCTATTTAAATACAGCATTTTAACAGTTGGAACCCTGGAGAATTCACAGGAAATAGTATATTATAAGCAAAAGGCGAAGTAATGGTAAAACTCTAATTTTATGATTAAAATGAAGATAAAACTTTTAATTTCTTGTTTATGTCCAGACATTTAACTATTTGATATTGTTTAATGAATCGGGATCTTCACGCATTTTCTAAAATATTTCTGCCATCCAGAATGATGTAAGAGTATCGGTGTGTATCTATACCATAGGTATAAACCATTGGCTTTATGTTTGCAAATGAAACGGTTAAGAATTGTAGTAAACAATATTACTTCTCTGGCTGACATTATTACGTAGTGTAATGTAACTTAATGCCCTGTTACAATTTAAAGAAATACAAGATTGCAAAGACTATATTGTCATGAATATATAACACAAACTGCAGAGTGCCATTTGACACAAAACACATTACCTCAAAACTGTTTGTTGCTTCCAAATAGTACAACACTCCTATTCCCTTGCTGGAAATATATTGCGTCTTTGTTATTAACAAAACAAGTTTTGACAGTGGAAAAGAGGACAACATATCAAGATTATATAAGTTATATTATATTTTCTTGGTAAATAATTTGTTAATCGAATTAACACAAACATATAAATAATATATATCTATATATATATATATATATATATATATATATATAATATATATAAATATGTATTTATAACAGACAGAATTTGAAACCACGCAAAAATACTATATATAACGATTATTACCAGCCTATATTTGCACAGTCCTTCGCAAAAGTTCTTGCAGGAAATTGATATTGGAATACTAATCCAATCATTAATTTACTAAGTGTACAACCGAAGGAATTAACACAATAGTAGGCTTTAGTCAAATCCAATCAGCAGAGAGTTCTCTTTGTACAAGAGATAATTAAATGTCGTTTAGTTCTGTATGAAATACTCTGGGGAGTTGCGTTACTCAACACATGAAATAAACACACCAGGACATAATTTATAGATTATCGCTTTATATAATGCTGTTACATTGTTAATTTTGGATACAGGTGTACCTAGTTCATTAGCGTATTGTAAAGTTTGCTATATGGCCACCGTTTCAGTCCTGCTCAAGAAGTTATCCTTAAGTTTTCGTCCTTTAATAGTAAAAATTTTCTGTACAAACATAGGGGGAAAACTTAAAATTACTTCATAAATAAATTCATAATACAGTTTCATTCATTAAAAATTAGAGTAAAATTACATAAATATTACGAAAATATAATTAAGGTTACAAAAAAACGAACTTTTTACGTGACAACTTTATTAACTGTTTATAAACTCACTAAAAAATTAAAAATAGTACACCAAGCAGTTAAAATGTACGAAAACGGCTTGTTTGCAATTAATCACGTTTAAAAACTAATATGTATTATATCAATGTAACTAAAATCCTCTACTCACTAATAAGAAAAATGTGTATAATTATTTTCTTCAAATTTTTATATAAATATGTTATTCGACTGCAAAAAAACAACTTGTTTTCCTAATCTTTATTATAAGTTTTCATTTAAAAATGTTTTATGTACAAAATGTATAGTTCGTATATTGCTAAATTAATACATATCTATAAATGATTATAACTTCATATAATTCTATTAAGTATATATTAAGAATATCTCATGAAACTTATATAAAGAATGCTTAAATTATCATTTGAAAACATTTGCGAAATAAAGACAGTCAGTTACTTTGTGTACTGATTACGGTTTCAAGAGTCTACCAGGACATATTTTTCAATAAAGCCAAAATAATTTACTTTACGACTAAAATTAAATATGCTTTGTACATGATAATTTCCCTAAAGATTTAAATTACCCTGGAAGAATATGTTGGCCAAATAGTTCATCCTTTAGGAAAAGTTTCTGTGTGCGACATGGAAAGCTAACTCAACATGAAATGAATAGGTATTTGTGGTATTAAGCATTGAGCTACTTGCGGTTGGATTCCGGGTGTACTATTTTCATTTAAACTTAGCTTAGCTTAATGAAAAGATAAAATTCTTTGGTATAGCTACTAAATATGATGCAGTATGAATGATCTTACAAATATTTATTGCACGCTAAATTATAAATACTTTTTTACGTTGTTATACATGTTAATCAACTAAAACGTTTCTATGTTTCCATGATCGAAGAAGCAGCTACCATATTTTTGTTTTAATAAATATATTTAAGGCAGTGTAATAACTTCTTGTAAATGTAATGTAAATCTTATTTATTTATTTACGTAATGACAATTTATTTTCAAGTTCCTATTTATAAGCCATAACATAAGATTTGTTTAATAAATTATTATACCATTTTAGGTTTAAAAGAAGTACAGTATTAAAAATATTATTTATTACAGTATTATTAATTTTATGCTTGAAGTCATAAACAGAACAAATTTCCTCATTTTTTTTATAAAAATTAAAATGTTTTAATAATGATTCTTGTCTCTCAAAGAGAATTCACTAACCTTGAATACTTAATAATTTTCAAAAATTAAATATGATTTTTCATTAATTTCACATTATTCTCTAATAAAGAAAACTAGATTTTTCTCAATTTTCTGGTGGTAATGTTATTCCTATTACTGATTTTTTACTTCTCCCTTCAAAAACTCTATTTAAAAAGTCGCAAAGCCTGAACGATTGTTCACCCCACTGCTGACAACAATTAAACTGTATCGTAATTGTTTAGGAAACCAAAGAAATATCACTTGTACAATTAATCTCACGGAATTTCGGGCTATTTCTATGAAAAATTATAGCATATGCCAAAATAAAATAAAACTTAAGTATGCATCTTAGATAGCCAGATTGTGTGCGTGTGTGTGTGTGTGTGTGTGTGTGTTTGTGTGTGTGTGTGTGCGCGTGCGTGCGTGCGTGCGTGCGTGTGTGTGTGTGTGTGTGTGTGTGTGTGTGTGTGTGTGTGTGTGTGTGTGTGTGTGTGTGTGTGTGTGTGTGTGTGTGTGTGTGTGTGTGTGTGTGTGTGTGTGTGTGTGTGTGTGAATGTATTTCTAATGTCAGGATAAGATTTTACACCGGTTATATGTTGGTAAATTTTGTACTACATATCGAAATGTATGTTTTTCGTATACTCAAGAATTAAGAAGCAAATTACTAAAAACCCCCAATGAGTAAGTTATTTCTGCCCAACCCTATGAATGTAAACGTCAGCACATTGATAACTGCAAAGCTGTCGAGTTAGGTTAGTAGCACTGGCCCCATGCAGTGAGCTGGATATATACGATGATCCGAGTTTTTTAACTTTATTTAAGTGTGTTCTGGAGTAATAACAACACTTCTGTTAGGTGAAATAATAAATTGACATAAAAATACTGAAAACTTTAGACATAAATTGGGAAACATAATTATTAATACGAGGTATTAAATTACAAATAACTATATATACTTTATAATTGTTGCAAGTGAGGCAGACCACTAACAAGTTTAGACGTGTTTATAAGTACTACTAGCACTGGCAGACTAGTAAAAGATGCGACTAAAATGTTGCGAACGAATTTAACAGATTATCTGTTTCTGACCAGAATGATTCTGTCTAAACACAAACTGCTGTCTGAGAGTAAAATTTTTATTTCATAAAGACTAAGCCGACTATAAACACAGTAGTTAGTCTATTGGACAAATTTATAATGGAGCTTGAAGGAGCTAATCGACCTACTCCTGTGTTGACAACACCAAACTGCTTGAAAACTTTAATTTAGTGGCATCAGATGTGTGCCTTTGCCGTGGCTTAGCTCAATCGAAAGCCAGATAGCACAAATTGTCTAATTCTCAAATTTTCAACCATTTTCCATTTCATCCAATTTTAGGAGCCTCTCAGAAATTAATACTCAGCCTTATTCCATTTCTACTCCATGTCAATGGTATAGAGCCATTATCACTGCCGGTTTAGAGATATCTGTATAACCCACAAAATATCTTTACATAATGTTTGGATTCGTTCATCTGAAATTCTTTTTTTCCAGTTTTTAATGTGTATTTAGTAATCATTATGGTCGAGGATAGATAATTTCCCGAATTAATTTCAAAGTTGGTTACTATACAACAATTATACTATTTCAAAATTATAATCTTGATCATATATTCTTAAAATTTATATTTTATTACAAACAGGACCTCTTGAGAGACTTTCTTAAAAGTTATTTTATATATAATAAATAAAATTAGAGTTAAAAACATGACTCAAACATCTTTCTTGTGATTCCAAAAATTAAGTCTTGGAATTTAATTCAAAATAAAAATTTGCTTATATTCTATTATATGGAAACATAAATAAAAAAAGTATAAAGTTGTAAGACATATGTATTATTAGTAAAATAAAGTTCATAGAATAGATGTACAGATAGTTGCTGGAAAGGAAGTCTCGTATTGCAATACGAGTAAGACATCTGTATTATTAGTAAAACAAATAAAGGTTCATAGAAATAGATGTACAGATAGTTGCTGGAAAGGAAGTCTCGTATTGCAATTCGAGACAAACATCCTCCGGTATGTAAGTAGATACGCACATCCGTCCAGACGCCGATGGTGAACAAACAGGAAATGCTTATTTGTAAAAACCGTGCGACAATGTAAGGGACAGCCATGCTGATATGGAAAATTGTTACTCACCAATTATGATGGAGGAGATTTGGCAGAGGCGTGGTCAATGAGCTGGCGGGAGAAGAACATCAAAACTGAAGAACAAGGAGGAGAGGTGGAAGTGGAGGCCGGGAATTCGAAAAGTGAAGTTCGGGAGTGGTTTGTGTTCGTGTGCGGGAAAAATATCTCTAGGCGTAATAAGTGTGATGTGAAAATAAAATGTAAGTAATTTTAAGAACTTAATATATTTTAGGGTTCATTAATCATTTTCAATTCCATATCTATTTAAATGTTCACAATTTCGAAAATGTAAATTCATGTAAATGTTTAGCTATTTTAAAGAAAGTTTCTCATGTTTAGTCCATGAACTCATTATCATTGCAACACTACAAAATTACTAGTAAATATTATAATGAATTAAATTTAAAATAAATGTATGAATAATTTAATATCAAACATGTTTTCAAAGTATTAAAGTATTAAGGTTTGTGCTTAATATGTCGATTGACGCAATCAATTAATCAATTTAATGAAATGTTGTCACAAATAAATGTGTTGGTTCATTTGAGGGTATTTGTACTGCCAATCTAACCTATTATTAAAAATCCTCTCACAGCAACCCTTGCTCAAAATATGTCACAACCTTAATCTTAAAAGAAACTAAACCAAACTACAAAACCTTACATGGTGGAGGCGCTTAAAACTCGATTGGCATTCAAATTCCTCACATGGGCGAGCACATAGTTTCATAGGCTAGGTATAAATTAGAACTAAATAATATTTATAAGAAAGTATTTAACTAAAATAGCCTACTTCAGTGACAAACCACTCATTTACCTAAAAGATAAAATTAAATTTCCAATAACTCAAAAATATTTTCAAACCCGTAATTAGAAGTTAACGCCAAGTAAACCTAACGAGGTACGTCAATGGACATGTATAATTAAATGGAAACCATACTACATGAAGATTTAATACCATTAGACACATATAGGACTTCCAAAAGTGACATAATAAAAATATTAAATGAAAATGGAATACTATCTAGAGACACAGACACTGTAGCAGACCTCAGACCTATCCTAGCGGCACTTAAGAACTTAACACGTATAAGCGCAAGTCACCCTAATATTAAAAACCATATTTAATAATTTAACTACACGAAATACTCACCTAAGTGAAGAGGACAGGGAAAACTATAAGGATCTAGCTACAATCGAGGATTTTCTAGTGCAGAGAACAAATTTATACGACATAGTACATAACCCTGAGGCGGACATCAAGACACAAGCACCCCCAACCTTAGCACAACATTACGAGCCACTCACACTACCTGACAGAACGAACAACAGTAAACCATGGGGGAAAACATACCGTTAATATCTGCTGGGACTTACACAGGTCTCCAGAGCGAAAATCCACAAGATTTTTTAGACAAAATTCCTAGTGGCAAGCAACTTTCAAACAGATGGACAGACAACACTAAAGTTAATTTATTCCCAGCGCATTTATCAGGCACAGCACTAACTTGGTTCAAACACTACAAGCAAAAACAACGAGGGGTAGCCATACCAATGGGATCAACTTGCTAAAAGTTTCATAGAGGCTTTCACTCCATTAGCACAAACTCAGAGTCTACAAATTATTTTAGAACACAAAATACAGGGAGAGAACGAGCCAACACTAACCTATTTTTTAGATATATTAACAACATGCCGAAGATATGACCCCCACAATACAGGACAAGCAAATTATACATTTTATCATACAGGGACTAAAACCAGAAATCTGTGAACGAGTTATAGGCCTGAAAAACGACACCTTAAGTGATCTAGAGAATAATTTAAAAATTACAGAACAGCTAGTTCTAAACACAAATAGAAAAACAAAGAAAGGTACAATAGGGTTGCAAGCAAACAGACCCTATAGTACACCCTTATATGAACAAAACATCATCCATAAACTACAAACAGAAGTTAACACCCTAACCAATTTAGTAGCTACCCTAACTACAAACCAAATTTCAAATCATAACCACAGGTACGAAAGGTCTCCATCCCCGTATGAAAACTCAAAATATAAAGCCAAGATATAATAGAACACCTAGTCCTCCCCAGAATAGACCATATGGAAAGCCCAAACTACCCCAAACAAACCCAAAGGCCACCTATGATTAAACACGTTACTTTCAGTGATAGGAGAAGACAAAACCATTCCCAAATACAACCTGCTAGACAAAATAGGTATTGCACTATTTGCCGTAAAGACAACCATAATACTGAACAATGTTGGTTCAAGCAACGTTCCATTAACTTCTCAACCCCAAAGTAACCGCTTGGCACCTAAAACCAACAATACACAAGAGCTGTTCTGCAGGTAACTGCAAGCGAACAAACCACAATATCGAATCATGTTACATGTCTAATTATTATAAACAAAATCAACAAAAAAACGGGAAATAGGGGGAGGTTATACTAACCCTTACCGAACTTCCCCCTTACTAAAAGCGAAAACAAATAACACTACAGATTTTAACCAAAGGAATCGACAAACTTACAAATGTATAAGGTCTATGACATTTACTATTCCCAACTAACCCCAAAGTAATACCACTATCAACCCTGGAAAGACCAGTTTCAGAAGTGATATTTAAAGCCATAGATTATAATCAAGAATTCCCACCCTTAAAGAAGATGGAAAGAAATTGAACAACCTATTATGCAAAAGCCTATACACACCATAAAACTTCAATCTGTCTTCAATCCAACACCAACCCTAAGCGAACCAAAACCCCTCGGGGACAACAAATATAAATAAACCCAGCTTTACAAGAAACCTTGCAGTCTCAGAAAATTTTCACACGACAGATAAAACCTAGTGTATTAAAGGGGGTAGCGCACGTAAAACAGGACCCAGATTGTAGTATGGGGGAGGTAAACACACATACTGGATTGGAAGAAACCATTGAGATAGACACTATACAGATTTTAAATCACATAGAGCAACAGAAGAAACAGAATATGATAGATTGTACTAACTTGCAAGAAATAACACAAGACAGGATACACAGACCGAGGAAAAATAAAACATTATTATTAGAGGATATTTATGAACTCATATTTAATTGCGAAAAATAAAACCAAGAAGAAGATACCTGTCCTAACAATAGACGTAGCCTTGACCACAAACCCTCGACATCCAGTAACCCTGCATTTATAGATACAGGATGTAACATAAACATTATTAGAGCAGACCTAGTTTGTGAAACAAAATTAAATACTAGCAACATACCCTCGTTGATATCGGCTAACGGTATAACCATTAACAGTTTTGGGTTCAACAAAGATCGCCATAAAAAATTGGCAAAGTAATACTTGAAGACACGTTTTTATGTGACACCTGATCTAAACAGCCCTATATTGGTAGGAAACATATTCCTATTTCAGAACTGCGTGGAGTTAAACTATAAAAATAAAACAAATAAAAATTACCAAATATCAGATTGAACATATAATACCTATGAATGAACAGTGGCAGTTAGACATCAAGAATTTTAAAAACACACAGGAATTAGAAGTACAGCAAAGTAACAGAGGTAACAGCCCCACAAGACATAAATTATAGCACCACATCAGCACATTAGGATTAGCTCTTTTAAAAGGTATAGAGTCTCGAACAGCCATCGAAACAGATAGGAAATCTAAGAATAAAAAAGAAATGTCATGCATATCTTACAGAAGGGTAAGATGGTACAGATACAATTGTAAATATTTTATAACGCATCAAATTTCCCAAAAAGGATACCCGCACATACTACGATAGGACATATACATTACCCAACTCTCGAAGCACAGCCTACCCTGGAACACCATACCACTACAACTGACACAGGAAAAACAATATTGACAGATAAGGACGGCATAGTATTTGATATCTCACCACATTTAACCCTCCAAGAACACAAACAAGTCCTTGACGTTTTACAAAAATACAGACACATATTTACAACAAAGGTAATCGATTTAACTCCTGCAAACATACCTCCTGTTCAACTCGAATTAAAACCAAATACGAAAACCTGTAAACTCACCACCGTATAGGCAGAGTAAAACAGAAAGGGAAAAATTAAACAAATTATTGGACGATTTAGTACAAGCAAAAATATTAGAGGAATGTCAGGATTACACAGAATATGCAAGCCCAGTATTTTTAGTGAAAAATAAAGATGGAAGCGACAGAATGGTAAGCTGATCTCAGGAAGGTTAATGCACAGTTGAAAACAGATGCCCACCCCATTCCTTCAGTAAACCTGGTTTTAAGCTCTTTGAACAAAGCGCACACATTTACAAAATTAGACCTTAAAAATGCATTTTATTCCATGGAGGTTAGGAAAGAAGATAGGCACATCCTAGCCATAAAAACACCTGATAGACTTCTACAGTTTTGCCGACTGCCGATGGGACTTTCAACTTCAACCACATTATTTAGTAAAGCCTTGAATGCGATATTAAACCGTCACCTTTATAATAAAGTCATCTGTTACGTGGATGACCTAATTTGTTATGGTGACTCATTTGAAAATGACTTACATAATCTAGAAACTATATTAGAAGAACTAGAAAAAGCTAATTTGAAACTAAATACAAAAAAGTGTAAATTTCTCTACAAAAGTGTTAAACATTTTAGGACACGAGGTATCACGGGAAGGCATTTTACCCCAAAAACAGTCAGTAGAAGCTATCACCGAAATTTAAAAGACCAACTTGTGTAAGGCAAGTGAGACAATTTTTAGGATGCTCAGGATTCTTTCGCAGATTCATCCAAAATTATGCCAAAATAGCACAACCCCTCACTGAGATAATAAAAGATTCAAATAAAAACATGGCATTTAAATGGACGGATCTATGTGAACAGGCTTTTATAAAAATCAAACAAATTTTGACAAACCCACCATTACTATCAACATTGGAAGGACAACAGGGAAGCACACATTTATGTAGATAGCAGTTTGATTGGATGCGGAGCAGCGTTAGTACAGTTAGATGAAGAAAATAATAGAATGTACCCAATTTATTACATGTCAAAAAAATATTCAAATACCCAAATGCGTTACAGTAATGCTGAACGTGAAATGCTAGCACTAACCTATGCTGTGAACTACTGTCAGAGAATTCACGCTTGGTAGACAAACAACAGTTTTATACGGACTGTGCCGCATTACAGTTTTTATAAAAATTTTAAGCACACTTCCACTAGATTAAACAGATTAGCACTCTCATTAACAGACTACGACATTGTAGTAAAACATAAACGTGGTGCTACAAACGTGTTAGCAGACGCCTTAAGCAGAAATCCTTTAGAACAACCCTTTGGATGAAGAATTTACGGACGTGTGTTTAACTGTCAATACTTTAATACAGACAAATCTACCCCTACTACCAAGCTCAAGACAGTTATTTGAAACAAATACGCCTTGCGATGACCTCACCTGAGGCGGTAAATAAAAAAATCAGACGGGCTTCAAGACATTACGAAGAAATAGATGGATTGTTTATATTTCAAAACTTTCAACGGACGAGAAACTAGAAACTTATTGGCTATACCCCAAAAACAAACACAAGAAATATTAAAAATATTCCATGACAACCCCTACACGGGTGGACACTTATCACATTACAAAACAGCTTCAAAAATAAAATTACGATATCACTGGCCGAATATGTACCGTGATATCCTCCAATATACAAAAACTTGTGAAGAATGTCAACTACGTAGGCCAAAAAACGAACAAAAATTACGGCCTATCTACAACCTATTGCACCCTCCATAAAACCCTTTGACAGAATAAACAATAGACTTTGTAGGTAATAATTACACAAAGTAATGGTTACAAATATATCCTAGTTGCAACCGATGCCTGCACTAGAATGGCATTTGCAACCCCTTGTAGAAATGCAGATGCGAACACAGTAGCGCAAAAAATTATTAAATCTATTCTGCACATTTGGATTTCCTAGAATTATTAATCATGACAGAGGAACGCACTTTATGAATTCTGTAATTTCACAGTTTACTAAAATGCACTCGGGATTGAACAAAGGCCAGGCGCTGCTTATATGTCACAAGTACAAGGTGCGGTTGAAAAATACAACCACACGCTAATTCAAGGCAATATCTCATTACGTTGTGGAAAAAACCCAAACTTGGTCAAAATACGTACAAATAGTTTACCTTTGCCTACAACACGTCTGTAAACATTTCAACAGGCTACACACCGCACTACCTCATGTTTGGTTACGAAGCTAACTTACCGTCTGATTGTATATATTTACAGGTTAATCCCGAAAAAATGGTGTTGGAAAATATAGAAATTTTAGAGCAAATACGCAAAGAATATGCCGAAAATCATGAAAAAAGCCCAGGAAGCGCAAAAGAAATACTTTGACCGTGACAAAACTCATTTGGATTTTAAACCCCGGCGATGAAAGTCTTGGTCCATTTCCCGAAAGACCACACAAAAAAATATAGTAAATTTCAAACAGACCATTTAGAGGTCCTTTTTTCGTTGTCAAGAAAAAAATTAACGAAGTGACATATGCAGTAGAAATTTACCACAGGGGAAGGTTTAACAGAACAACCAATACATGTTGCTAGAATGAAATTATTCTATAAGAGAATATAAAACAAATATGAAGGGACTTGAGCAATAATAAAATATTCAAGAATAATATATACAATATTTCTCATGAACATACACTATGCACTCACTGCCTTGTAGTAAAATTTGAAGAGAGTGAAAAGTATATTCGCAATAATTTCAATAATATATGAGGGTAAAAAGCTACTTACATAGTCACGCAAGAATCGCTTTAAAAAAATAGGTATTATACTCCAGGAGTTGAGAGACCGGTTAACTTGATTACGGTTTGAATGATTCATTAAAAACGTTATATAACCTTGAGAGTCACTGAAGTAAGTATAACAGAAATAAAAATGTATATTAAAATCTCGATGTTGTGTCGGAAAACGATAGAGAATAAAGACATAAAAGTTTTAGAAAATTAAAAACGCCTAACTTTGTTATTTTAATGTGAGGTTTAACTGTAATTTAGTGATTAAGTGATAGGTTACACGTACCAAAGATATTGGTATAAGAATAATCCCAATACACAGGACACTAACACAGCACACACGACACGGACACGAGCAGAGCCTGTAACCCACGGTAACCGTACTTAGACCTAGCTAGTAAGACTTGACCGTGACTCTGGTATGTCTTCCAGGCAGATAAGTTTTCTGCTAACTCAACTAACTTCCCACGCTATACTACACCGACTGTGTTGTGACTATGACTAGGGGGCATTGCCTCGTACCGGCGGTCTGGGTCGCCAAGGGCCCTGGTGGTTCAGACAGCTTAGTATGCAAGTAATGTTTCCCACGTACTCGTTTACTGCAATAACAAAGCGTACTCTAACTTGACACAACGTACATATTATACTTTACCTGAGGGATACGTGTATACATAGCCTAGTAATAAAGAATATAAAATATGATAAAGTGTACTACATATACCATATTTATTTAAGTTAGTAGATAGCAGTGTTAACATAATATAACCTGAGATGCATCTCAAAGAAAGAGACATAAATGTTCTATATTATATAATCCTAGGATAAACAAATACTTCAATATATGACATGTAAATGACTTATATAACATGGTTTAATTATTACATAGCTAATCTAACATTGAAGGAAAGTAACATATATTTAACATAGTATGTATTAAACACGGCAATATTGCTCATAAACAAACTATACAGCCTTGATTTGGCAACATATATTATGATCAAGATGATGGAACTATGGACAATAAGCACAAAGAAGGGATATTACATATGCCTCAGAAACAAAGGTGCGTAGTATCGTTTTTTTTGTAATATAATAAATTTAACATAATATCGAACCTTATTTAAGAACACTAGAGATCAAGATGCTTAGTAAATATTATTACATAGAGCTAGGGAAATACGACACACCATCGAGAGGTCATTAAAAGATTTCTGTAAATAAAAACCTTAGGCATAAATATGTATTAATTATAAAATATTAAACTAAAATGTATATGTAACCCTGTAGATATTGAGTTTTAGAATTATGACACCAGAAAAACCAACCACAACCCTGAGAAACCAGTCTACAAGACACCAATCTACAAGACACCAGTCTACAGCACTCTAACCGTCCACGACCACCCACGAGACAGATGAAGTCCCTTACAGCACTTCCCACTACTACTACTACTGACAGCACTTTGCCATGCCTCTTTTGACCACCTTTGCCAGCACACACATCAACCCACAACATAGAAGAACCCAATAAGCCTCTAGTACAAATCTTCACAGGAGCGTACTTTACTCCAATGCCTCAGACACTACCTTATATCCAGTTCCATCCCTATTACATAAAAAAATTCCTTTCAACACACAGCAAAATTTACCTAAAAACGAACCCTCTTTAAATTTCTGCCCTAAAAAACCTCAAACAACTCCCAAACCTATTTCAAGATACAGAACAACCTTTTCCACATTACAAACCCTCATACATCAACAAATGGTAGCAGAAACACCTCCCATTCATCCAAAGACAGCAACCAGATAGAAACAGAAGATCGCTCACGTTTCGTCGGAGATTTCTTCGAATGGTGTTGTGACATTGCGACATAACACCAAATACATGACTTGGCAGACAACAAGGAAGATGTCTACACAGCATTCCTCACACAACAACAACACTACCTACTCTCCGAGCTACCTGCGCATTCACCTGCTTTGTTCACAATCTACAAAGACAACACCACTTCCAGCTAAAGCACGACGACAAAAACATAGTAAACAACATGGAACTCATTTTGTACATTTTATTAGCCTGGACTTCTATAATAACACTACTTCTTTTTATAGCCCTCTACTTCATCCACATTAATAACAACAAAATAAAATTTCTGAAGCCTAACAGTACATGAACGTTGACTACCCAATGGATAACCTTAATTAGACTATAAGTAACGATTCGTAGGTAGAATCGTCATTAAGCCAGGGGAATGTAAGACATAATGTATTATTAGTAAAATAAAGTTCATAGAATAGATGTACAGATAGTTTGCTGGAAAGGAAGTCTCGTATTGCAATTCGAGACAAACATCCTCCGGATGTAAGTAAGATACGCAACATCCGCCCAGACGCCGATGGTGAACAAACAGGAAATGCTTATTTTGTAAAAACCGTGCGACAATGTAAGGGACAGCCATGCTGATATGGAAAATTGTTACTCCAACCAATTATGATGGAGAGATTTGGCAGAGGCGTGGTCAATGAGCTGGCGGGAGAAGAACATCAAAAACTGAAGAACAAGGAGGAGAGGTGGAAAGTGGAGGCCGGGAATTCGAAAAGTGAAGTTCGGGAGTGTTTGTGTTCGTGTGCGGAAAAATATCTCTAGGCGTAATAAGTGTGATGTGAAATAAAATGTAAGTAATTTTAAGTAACTTAATATATTTTAGGGTTCATATAATCCATTTTCAATTCCATATCTAATTTAAATGTTCACAATTTCGAAAATGTGTAAATTCATGTAAATGTTTAGCTATTTTAAAGAAAGTTTCTCATGTTAGTCCATGAACTCATTATCATTGCAACACTACAAAATTACTAGTAAATATTATAATGAATTAAATTTAAAATAAATTGTATGAATAATTTAATATCAAACATGTTTTCAAAGTATTAAAGTATTAAGGTTTGTGCTTAATATGGTCGATTTACGCAATCAATTAATCAATTTTAATGAAATGTTGTCACAAATAAATGTGTTGGTTCATTTGAGGGTATTTGTACTGCCAATCTAACCTATTATTAAATCCTCTCACAGCAACCCTTGCTCAAAATATGTCACAACCTTAATCTTAAACTAAACCTAACTACAAAACCTTACAAAGTCTTCTCTGAAAACATTGTCATACTATGTGTACTACCTTCAGTTACAGTATACACAGTTTAAAAGATTGAAACGGCAATTAGACTATATTCCTTAAAAAATATTCATAAAAATTGAAAATTCTGACGTAAGAAAATTAGTATTGTTGAATATTAAATTTCTATTACAAACAATCCTTAACAAATATTAAAGTTAAAATCTTTACTTGAATAAATCTTTGCCACAACATATATTATTATAATAATCTTCCGCTAATAATATCTTTATGCTCCAAGTATTTAATATATATTAATATAAATAAATCAATAGAAGACTTATTGTTGGCGGCGCGCATGACGGGCCTTGAATACTGGAATATATTTAATATGAAATGAAACACTTGTTTTTGAAACGAACTGAACTTGTATTTACTCAAACTAAACTGTTAATACAAAAAGTGGAATAAGCGGACTGTATTGTAATTACAGCTAGCTGGCCGCTAGCTGTCCTAAACTATATGTAATGTAGAGAGCTGTGTGCTCTCTACCCTACGCCTCCGGAGTCCAATGAAGAACTGACTAGAGGAGACTCGTTCTAGGCCCTTGTCCCAGGTAAAAGGTTCTTTCCTTGCTCCCACGAGGCGTGAGGGCCAGCCCCCTCCCCGCCCTGAAGCGACCCTACCATAAAAACCTGGGTGGTAAACATCCTTGGTTCGTGGAAAGGCCACCTCTAACAATGGGAGTGAAAGCTCTGTCGCCTCCCACGCCCTGAGAACAAGAACTCCATACCTCCAGGCGACCTTGTCATAAATATTAGGGATGTTCCCCCACCCGTAATATCTAAGACAACAATTCCTCCCCTCTACCAATACAATAATAAACTAACAGTAAGATACTAAAACTAATTACAAATATAATTTATACCTAACATAAATGAACTATATCTAATAAACAAATAAAATAAAGGAATAAGACCGGGCTGTAACATACTCCCCGGCTTGAAATATTGATTTCAAAACTAATTTATTTGTTGAAGCTATGTGATTTAAACATTCTAAATTTCTACTAATGACACATGTGCAGGACGAAACAATGAAACTAAACAATGGAACAATACTAATCAAAATATAAATCTATAAAATGTATGTGTACAAGACAAAACTTAAACATGGGTAGTTAGCAGAACAAGGATAATTAAATTGAAAATCTAATTTAACATTTACTATAGTTTTTACACAGAGTTAATAACAACAAAGATTATGAAAATATTGAAAATTGAAACAAATACAATGAAATATTCAACTATAAAATCAATCTGTTATTAATACACAACTAAACACAGACAGTTTGTAATTAGAAATGATGACACGGTTGAGTAGAATACCCATGACTGAATAGAACTACAAACAATTGGATGTGTGTCTTTGAACTTCGCTACTATAATTGAAAATTACTACTTAAACTAAGCTATGCTATGCAACGGACTAAACTATTTGAGTATTTGAGGTCACTATGATGTTAAATATATGATTAACTATATACACGAATACACTGACCTTCGCTTTACACATTACACTCTTGCACTGTATTAGGTTCTAGGGGGAGGATACATAGCTTGTTGACTGCTCTCCTGAAGGTGCCAGACGACGTCTTTACGGTGGCGACTCGGATCCTATTGTCCGCTCCAGGATGGACCGCCACCACTCGACCTGTAACCCCACTTGAGAGGGGGCAAGTTGTCTTCTTTCAGGAGAACTAGTTGATTGAGCTGGATGTTGGCTGCTTCTGATCTCCACTTTAGCCGTTGTTGTAAGAGAGACAGATATTCTTTGGACCATCGTGTCCAAAAGTGCTGCGCAATCTGCTGTGTCCTCTGCCAATGTGACAACCTGTTTAATTGAATGTAACAAATGTTCGGTTCAGGTAATGCGGTTAAAGCATCACCAGTGAGAAAGTGACCAGGGGTTAATGGTGAAAGGTCATTTTGGGTCAGTGGAAAGGGGAGTGAGAGGACGAGAGTTCAAGCAAGCTTCAATCATTGTTAAAGTAGTGTAAAATTCCTCGAAGGTGAGTGAGGCGTTGGCTACAACTCGTTTCAAATGATGTTTCACTGACCGAACAGCAGCTTCCCATAAGCCTCCGAAATGAGGGGATCGGGGTGGAATGAAGTGCCACTTAATGAGGTGAGCGGTTGATTCTTCGACGATTCTTCTCTGATGTTCTTCGTTTGTAAACAGATCTTGAAACTCTCTCTCTCTCTCTGCGCCTACGAAATTGGTGCTATTGTCCGAGTACATGTTTGTAACAATTCCTCGTCGTGAAATAAATCTCTTGAATGCTGCTATAAATGCTTCACTGGTCATGTCTGTTACTACTTCTAAAATGTACAGCTTTGGTTGCAAGACATACAAATATCACTATGTATCCCTTCCGATGTAGGACTGTTTATTCGTCTTTTTGAGGCTTTAATAAAATACTGGGGCCGCTGATATCAGTGCCAGTATTACTGAAAGGTCGACATGGGCGTACTCGATCTGATGGTAAGTCACCCATCTGAGGTTGCGTTGTTTTTGGATTAGCCTTAAAAAAACTTGACGCAACTGTGTGTGGTACGTCTTGCTAAATTTCGTCCATTAAGGGGCCAATATCGTTGCCGCAACGATGCAAGCAGCAGTTGAGGTGCCGCATGCAGAAGTCTGATGTGCTCATGACGAAAAATAAGTTCTGTTAGATGTGACTTGTATGGTAAAACAATGGGATGTTTTTGATCTATTTTGATTTCTGCATGTTTTTAATCTCCCGCCTACTCTGATGAGTTTCTCGGGACCAAAAAAAAGATTGAAGATTCCACAATGGACTGTCTTTCCTAATCTTCTTTCCTTCCATGAGCCTATTATAATCTTCCTCTCATGTAATGTTTCCTGTTCTGCTCTGATGAGATGATTTGTGGCATGGTTGAGCTCTTCTGTAGTTAATGGACCTGTAAGTTTATGATGTGAATTCTTCAGGTTGCTGATGAATCTAAGACAATACGCTGTAACTCTTGTGAGTTTGCTTAAAGATGAGTATTTTGCAACATCTATTAGTGGCTCAGTGCTGACAACCGCCAATGTAGTTGGTATTAGTTTTTGTTCTGGTACATCTGAAATTCTACTCAAATCAAATTTGGGCCATTCACTATAATTTTGTATTAACCATTCTGGGCCATGCCACCATAATTTGTTATCGATAATTTGAATCGGATTTAAACCTCTTGATATCAGATCTGCTGGGTTTGTCGTTGGTTCTTACGTGCCTCCAACTACATCTTTCAGTCGTCAATTCTTGAATAATTTTCACCCGATTAGCAACGTAAATTTTCCATTTTGATGCTGATGAAGTGATCCAAGCCAGAACTATTGAGGAGTCGGTCCATAGTGTGTATCCATCAACTTTAATGCCAGTATCCAATGCTTTAGTTACAAGTTTCGATAGTAGCAGCGCGGCACACAATTCCAATCTAGGAAATGGTCATTTTTTGAAGTGGTGATACCCTAGATTTTGAGCATAATAATTGTGTTGACACGCTTTCCGTCAGTATCGGTTGTTCGTATGTACACACATGCTCCATACGCCCTTTCTGAGGCGTCCACAAAACCCATGTATTTCTTTTTGGATTGCGTGACCTACTGTGATGTGCCTTTGTATTTGAAGTTGTTTCAAAGTTGAGAACTGTTGTCGGTGTGTCTGCCACGATGTATGAAGATCACATGGAAGTGATTCATCCCAACTCAGATCTCTTACCCACAACTCTTGCATGAATAGTTTGAATTTCAAAACTACAGGCCCTACAAGTCCTAAAGGATCGAATAAACTGGCTATTTCTGACAGAACAGAACGCTTTGATATCTTGTCATGTGGCTTTCTTTCAGTAGATGCGTAATGGAACATGTCGGTCTCAGAGTTCCACCACATACCAAGCACTTTGTACTGTTTATTTTGTTCTTGTTTCGCTCTATTTTTATCTGGGATTGTTTCCAACAATTCCTTCGAATTTGAATTCCATTTTCTTAAATTAAATCCTCCTGAGTTAAGCATTTGCGACATTTGTGTTTGAATGACTTTAGCGTCCTCGAGTGTTTTTTTGCACCTGTCATAAGATCATCTACATAGAAATCTGATAGCGCTATAGATGAGGCTATAGGATATGTTGATCGTTCATCTGTGGCCAGTTGATGGAGGGTCCTGATTGCTAAGATGGGTGCTGCTGCTGTACCATAGGTGACAGTTTTTAACCTATAGACTTTTAGAGGTTTGATCTCTACCTTGTCTCCATAGTATGCGCTGTAAGTCCAGTTGTTTCTCATTAATGTATACCTGGCGGTACATTTTCTCTATATCTGCACTTAATACGTATGTATGATATCGAAATCTTGCTAAGATTGAGAAGACATCTTGCTGAATGGTAGGACCAACTAAAAGACAGTCATTTAATGATCGACCACTGCTCGTTTTGGCCGAAGCATCAAATACAACTCTGAGCTTCGTTGTTGAACTATCTTCTCTAACGACAGGTAGATGCGGAATGTAATATACTGGACCAACTGGCTTCACGTTGGGTTCCACCGCTTCCATATGCCCTAGTGCTTCATATTCATTCATGAATTGTGAATATGCTGCATGTAGATTGGGATCTCTTTCTAATTTTCTTTCCAGTTGACTAAATCCAGATTCAGCTGTTTTCTTGGACTCACCTAGACTATTTATGTCATCACTACATGGCAAGTTAACTACATATTTGCCTGTAGAATCCCTGTACGTTGTTTCTGTGTGTACATCCGTTCACACGTGGTAGTTTGACTGGCTGGGGATGTGTGAACGTCACAATCTTCAATTTCCCAGAAACGTTGCACTTGCCTTGTTACTTGATCATCTATAGATAAATTGCATGTCAAGGTTGGTTGTTGTTTCCTAGTAGCAACCCTACCAGAGGCGACCCAACCTAATGATATCTTTTGGAAAATTGGCGCCGATCTGTGTGGTCTCACCTGTCCACCAACACACAATAAACTAAAAAAGAGCTCTGCTCCTATGAGCATATCTATTGGCCCTGGTGAGTTAAAATTAAAATCTGCTAGAGTCAATGTTGATGGCAGATTCCAATTGCTCGTGTCAATCTGAGTGTGGGGCAAATCGTTAGTTATTTTAGGTAAAATGAGACAGCTTAATGTAGTTTTGTAAGCACTATGTTGTGAGTGGATGGTGCAATAGACAACGTGTGAGATGGAGGCTTGCCTATTTCCGATGCCAGTGATTTGGATGTTTGAGCGTACCTTTTGCAAATTTAATGCTCTCACCATCCTTTCTGTAATGAAATTCGACTGTGAAGCCGAATCCAACAACACTCTGCACGCTGTTGTCCCGCCATTATTATCCTCTATATCTACTACTACTGCTGTTGAGAGGAGAATGTGTTTGTCAGTAACATTAGACGGTTAAGGCTGCAGGATGACCGTTTACTTTTCTTGACTCAAAATTTAAATTTTTGCTGTTGGAGTGGTCCTTTTGAAGGTGTAAAAGTGTGTTGTGTTTTTTTGCTGCAAGTTTTGCAACCATTTGCAAGTCATGTTGTCCCGCCATTATTATCCTCTATATCTACTACTGCTGTTGAGAGGAGAATGTGTTTGTCAGTAACATTAGACGTTAAGGCTGCAGGATGACCGTTTACTTTTCTTGACTCAAAATTTAAATTTTTTGCTGTTGGAGTGGTCCTTTTGAAGGTGTAAAAGTGTGTTGTGTGTTTTTTGCTGCAAGTTTTTGCAACCATTTGACTTGCAGTCTTTGATAATATGCTTATGTGATAGACAGTTAATGCATAGACCTAAATCTTTCACTGATTGTAGTCTGGATAATACAGGCATATTTTGAAAACTATCACACTGATATATTTTTATGACCCCTTTTTGCATAAGGGGCAACATGGTGTGTTGCTGAAAAATGAACTAGAAGGTTTTTTTAGTTGTTGATGGTTTGAATTAAATTTATTACTACTTTGTTTAAAACTTATGTTACTGTTTAAAAGGTCTATTTAGATCAATAGCTTTCTAAAATTGTTACAACCACCTATTTTCTAGGAATGATGTCAACTGATAAAACGTGGGCAAGTTTGTGGTGACTAATTGGTTTTCCCATAATGTGAAGGTGGCCAGATCTAGTTTTTGGACGATCATGTGAACCAAGAGCGTGTCCCATTGGTCGGTTGGTTGATCAAGACATTTGAGTGCTCTCAAATGTTTGTTAACCGTATCTAAAAGGATCTCTCATTGCTTGCCCCGGACTCTTTGTCCAAGTTTTTTTGACTTCAAACAGTGACGACACGTGATTATTGACAATAACACGCTTGTTGTCAAATCTATTCTTCAAAAGAGTCCAGGCTGTATCGTAAATTTTGACGATGACAATTCTAAAGATTCTATTATGTTGAGAGCGGGACCTTGCAATGTTGATTTTAAGTAGTGGAACTTTTGGATTTGTGAAAGTGACGTGTTTTCTTTCTATGATTGAATTAAATAATTCGTAAAATTGAACCCATTCTTCGTATCTCCCACTGAAGGTAGGCAGATTGATTGTCGGTAGTTTAATTTGTACTGCTAATGAGGGTTCAGAAACTGAATTTTTGGCGTGAACAAGTTGTATGATTTGAATTTTGTTTGGGAAGGAGAAGCCTTTGACCTAGCCAACAATTCAAAGTATAAGTCTTCAAAGGACTCTCTCTTTCTACGTCATGATTTGCTGTCGGTGTGTCTATTAATTCAATTTCTGATTGGACTGCTTCAAATTCCGACAAACAATCCCTAAATACACTGAATCTGTCTTCGAATTGTGAAGGATTCTTCAGATTGTTCAATCCTGTCAACATAAGTCCTAAATCGAGTTAATTTAGATTTAATTCCTGCTCCGCTTGGCAATAAATTTTCTTAATTCGTCTGACATGTTAGCTTGCTTGAAACTATCAGGAATAACTGGAATAAGTAATATGGAATTGGAAAGGACTTACTTGACGACGGAATTAGGTATCCCACTGTTGGTCACTGGAAACACCACTGGTGGATGGCACTGTCACTATGTTCCAAGTCCTCCGATGTTGCACTGTTGACACTGGTAGTCTATGTTGACGAAAATAATGCACTGTTCACTAATGTTCTATAAAACATTCTGGTACGATTCGACTATGCTGTCTAAAGTGTTCTATAAAGTAATCCGGCTCTGTAGGACCATGTTGGCGGCGCGCATGACGGGCCTTGAATACTGGAATATTTATATGAAATGAAACACTTGTTTTTGAACGAACTGAACTTGTATTTACTCAAACTAAACTGTTAATACAAAAAGTGGAATAAGCGGACTGTATTGTAATACAGCTAGCTGGCGCTAGCTGTCCTAAACTATATGTAATGTAGAGAGCTGTGTGCTCTCTACCCTACGCCTCCGGAGCTCCAATGAAGAACTGACTAGAGGAGACTCGTTCTAGGCCCTTGTCCCAGGTAAAGGTTCTTTCTTGCTCCCACGAGGCGTGAGGGCCAGCCCCTCCCGCCGCCCTGAAGCGACCCTACCATAAACCTGGGGGTAACATCCCTTGGTTCGTGGAAGGCCAACCTCTAACAATGGGAGTGAAAGCTCTGTCGCCTCGCACGCCCTGAGAACAAGAACTCCATACCTCCAGGCGACCTTGTCATAAATATTAGGGATGTCACCCGTAATATCTAAGACAACAATTCTCCCCCTCTACCAATACAATAATAAACTAACAGTAAGATACTAAACTAATTACAAATATATTTATACCTAACATAAATGAACTATATCTAATAAACAAATAAAATAAAGGAATAAGACCGGGCCGTAACACTTATACACATACCACTAACCTTCTGTACTATTCTTACTTTTTGCGGACCCTGAAAAAAAATGAAATTTTTAATTTACTTCTTATTTTATTACGTTTTGACAAACCTAATTATATTCTACAATACTTTGGTATAAATTGTCTACTATAATTATTTAATGCAACATCAGAGAAGACCTGTACAATACGCTGATGATTCATGTTTCCGTTATTCAGGTTTAGATGACATCATACCTTTTGGTGTACCAGTTAAATCACAAAAAGGTAAGTTTTTTAACATTATTTTAGAATGCAAAACAATCGATTCGAATAAGTGCACAACTCAAACTAAAGGGATCCTTCAGGGAAGCCTTAAAAATGAACAACCTGTGATTTTGTCTAATGTGTACATTTTGAAGACTGCGTTATTCTGTTTCTCTAAATGTGTGTTGACAACTTATTTACACATACATACATAATTGATAGTTACATATACACAAACTAGCCTTAGGGATTACTTATTTGATAGAAAATAAAAAAGTAATAAATCAACTATAAATAGACCATTGAATCTTTTATAGTTTATAATATAAAACGAGGTAAATAACAAACAAAGAGAAGTTAGATTTCCCTTCACGTCATGTTCAATATTGCCAGTAGCGTCACGCCGTCACTGATGTCTTTGATTTTATTCTTAGTTTCCTTGTACCCTTGCTTTTGTACAAAAATTATTCGTCCTTTATACTGTATACATTTTAAAATCTTTACTATAACATAAAATTTCTATGTACAAACACGTGTACATAAACAATACTTCATAAAAATCATTTCAAATATTACTTAAAGTAAATTTTATGTCCACTTTTGGTTATTTAAATTAGGATGAAACTGAACTGTCATTCACTTTCAAATACACATACACGTTAAGTAATATTAAAGCATTTTACTTTTAAGAACTTATAAGCAGAGTAACCACAAAGAAAGAGTACGCCATAGCATGTGTCACGCATGTAGCTTCATTGAGTTCGGTTGAAAAATTTCAATTACAATTCAATTTCAATTAATTACCCGTATAGTTATAGTAATATGTTTATTAACACTCAGCCGAATGCTATTAACTAACTTTCATCATGTACTATAATCAAAATAGATGTCACTTATATAGAGATAACGGTTAATGCATAATTTCTAGTTTTATAACAGTTCTTGTGGTAACGCGCAGACAAACAGACAAAACTGTCTCGCCCCTCAAACGATAAGCTCCGCTAACGCTCAGCCAGTGCAAACTATTACTAAACGTATAGTAGGGTTTTAGTTGAGTTTAAGATTATTTTCAACTATTCCATTTCAATATTTTGCTGTAGATTCAACTAAGAAAAATAATTTTGAAATTGATTTTCTTATACATTTACCCCTAGTAGCAAAGTTTTGAAAATCAATATTCATTTTATGTTAGCATAATTTAAGTGTATATATAAGCATATTCAGTTATTTTTGTGTCCAAAATTGTTTTACATATTGATATAAAAATATAAATTCTATTATTAGATTTTTCAATAGTAAATATAGATTACTTAGGTTTAAAAAACGTATTAATGAACTATTCTGACTACTGTATATGTTATCAGAATAGCTATAGCACCTACATTATTATGAACCATCATTAAATGAAACCTGCTACTTTACCCATTAATAGTGTAGAGAAGGTTTATATTGATAGAGAAAATATAAATGCCTATAGTCCTCCCAGGTTTTTGTGCACGAAACAGAACAGGAACTGAAATAAATCCATTATTCAACCAGAACAACAAAAGTATGAACATTAGAAGATGTATAAGTACAGTCTAATGGTTAGTAGAGACCTATAAGTATAGACATTTTCCTCGATTTCCTTTAAATTAAAAAATCTTTTTTATCTACATTTCAAGAATGTTAAATTAAAAGCAATAAATTATTTCAAAATTGTTCATTTTATTTTATGTCTATTTAAATATATTTATTGGCGAATTTGAAACATCATTGTAGTGTCAATAATATTTAAAAACAATAATAAAATGAAAAAATTTTTTTAAAAGGGTGTGAATTTTTTGGGCGCTAGTTATGATAAACTGTTTTCCTATTCTGACATTTTGATATTACATTTTTAAACTGGCTTAAGGAGAAACAAACAAATGATTACTAACATTCTTCAACCATCCAACTTTTTAAGACTTTAATCCGAAAACAATGAGACGAAAAAAGTGTGCAAAAGATTATTCTGAACAGTTGCAAGAACTTGGTAATGATTTTTCCCCTATAGCGGAATTAGGTAGGATTTTCTTCCAGACCGTAATATTCTTTTCGGTTCCACACGTATTTATGTGTAATTTTATTCATCGAAACAACAAGGCAAACTTATCTATGGCACTAGAAATATTTTAGACCAAAAGAAGGCTCCTTTTGACCAATGCAGGTTACTAAGAGCTAAATACGCATATATTTAAAATCAGATCATGGTATTGTTACGTAGATTTCTTATAAAAGTCAGGCTATTTCAGTCGTCCTCATGGTAGCGCTGAAAGAACTTTCAGTATAACTGAACTTGAACCACCGAGTCCAAACCTCCATCTGTTCAAAATGTGTTATATCAATAAATATTGAATCACAAAACTACTTTCTCTTCCAGAATTCTAAACCGAGCCTCTCAATTTCCAGCTGAGCAAGTTACCAATACAACACAGAGCTCTTATTTATTACGATGAAATAAATAAATATATGTATGAATGTGTGTGTGTTTATTTTATTTGATAATTTATAAGAAATTTAATTGAGAATGTTATATTCTTGTAATATTATCAGACCTATTTATTAAGTTAATTTTGTAAGCTATTTTAACAAACTAATTAGCTGGAAAACTACGATTTTCAAACTTATTTATAAATTATATCTACATAGGCAAAGCTCTAACTCACCTCCGCGTCTTTTCTCTTATAAAGATTTTTTTGTATTCTCCTTTTTAGACGAGCTGGATTTTAAAATGCCTGTATTGTATGTTTGCTTTAATGTATTTTCTTTTATTGAGAAATGTTTTTACATTAGGAAATCAATCTTTCAATTATTATGCCTTCACTACATCCGTTACTTCAATTTAATTGTTCTCTTGGTAAAGCCTTTCTGAAAGCTTCATTTATGTATATTAGTAAGATATTTACTCTTTGACTGGCAACCTATTTAAAAAAAAAAACGTTACAGCGTTTATTTATTTATTTCAATTAGTTCAATGTAATTTTTTAATAAATCCTACATAGGGTATAGCATTATTTTAGGTGTAATTGGCTTATATTCTCATTAAAGTATTTTTTAAATATACTCATACATTGTAATAGTAGGCCTTCATAGTTTTTTAAACTATGATGTGTAAAATTATTTTTTACATGTTTATTTTACAACTTTAGGTTGCAAATGCAATATTTCAGTAATAAATTTATTATCATTTCAAGGATCGACAGACTATTATCACCTCTAAACAACCAAGGAGTGATTACAAGAGTGTAATATATATACTCGTATATTCCACTAATTTTTCTCAGTGTTGTAAGGGCAGATATCAGGAAATAATATCAATCGTGTCATGGAATATTTGTTAATGCTAATGCTAGATTTACTTTTACATAGAAATTTGTTGTTTAATTGATGAATAAAATGAAATTGACGGCAGAAATAACAGCATCATTACGAGATAACATATATATTATATATTTTACGATATCATAATAACGATATTGTAATATTGTATTGTATATTAACGAGAACTTAATAGAGAGAGAATGTAAAGAAAAAACTAACACTTACACTGTTTGCATTGTGTATTATTATATAAAGAAGTATACATAATGTACTGAATATTAGTAGATAGTTGATTGGTTGTTGTTAGAGAGATAAGTATGCTGTTCATTCAGATACAGTGTCTCATGTCTGTCAAAACATATAGTATGCCATAATATATTGTGCTTGTATTGAACAATAATATAAGCACATTATCTAGTCTGATATTAAAAGTTGTTTTAGAGAAATATTTATACACAATCTTACAGCTTTATATTATACGCAGTACAAAAAGAGTTTTAATAAATAAAGAATTAATGGTAAATTCCAGCAATATTCATTTTTATAAACTTCCGTCCGTATTTTTCATCTATGCTCAAAACATGTATATAAAGTTATATTTTAACGTGTTTTAATTAAGGGAATCACACGGCGTTGTTCTAGTTTGTAAAATATTAATGGGTTTACCAGGAAGATACAAATATAAAAATGGAATTTTACAGAAATTTTAGGCTTTTTTAGAAAATAATGAGCCAATTATTATTGTGCTATTATTACAGTATTTTAATATGGTACTTATATTTTCTACGTTTTTTACTACGGCGAAGTTTTTTTATAACAACTGAAAGATACAAAAGGGGAAACAACGTTTCGATGATTGAAATCTATTTGTTAGGATTCCTAGTTAATTCTTTTCTAAATATTGGTACTCAACCGAAGGTTGACTTAGCGGTTGGTATGCTAATTTTAGGTATGAAGCCTCAATAAGTTTACTTTTATAGAAATTTTCCCTATAGTGTTATTATGTTGGCTTCATCCCATTCCATGTGATGTTTTTTCAGACCAGTAATTTTGACCAATTTTAGATTATTCCACAAATAATTTTTTTTTTCATATTTTTGACTTTTCTTTAATTCTTACATTGAATGGCATTTTTTGTTTGACTATTTTTTAAAGGATCCGATATAAAGTTTTCTATTTCTTCTTTTAACCCATCATTGTCGCTCTTTGCTCTGCCACATGAGTATGTGCTACTCCTTTTAAAAATGTTGGATGGTTCGATTGAAAGTTTACACTATTCTTTAACTCTTCTTCTTTCTCCTTTATTATTGTATGTATTATACCTACCCCACCTAACGAAGAGGATAGGTTCCAACCCTCGATAAGTTGTAACATATAACAATGGCAAATTTTCAGAAATCCTGTTATTCTTTCAAACCTTCAATCATTAAAAAAACAAACTAAAAAAGATAGTTGCATTGTCTGTTTTTTTGAAAAGGGTCATATTAATTATAAGTAAACGTATAATATGTATACATAACTTATGTATAGCTCTTTGATTATTAAGGGTTAATCGCAATTACTCGTAATAGTTAAAGACGTCTCACTATCTCTAAGTAGGGATACTAATTGAGGCCAACTTTACATAAAGAGATATCTCCAATACTAAATGCAATGTAGGTCAAATACCACGAAACTGTCGACCGAACAGTGACAGTAACAGGTGCAAGAGAAGGTGTACTAGGAAACGGTTTTGTTCACCCTATACTCACTAACACTCCACTTGTGCTGAAAACAATGTAAGCCATGCATATGTAGTATGTAGATTACTACAACTTAATTATGTATTATATGACCTAGCCCTGGCGAGTTGTGGCTATTATGTGGCCTAATTCTAATCTTCAGAGTATAACAGTATGCAATTAGTGTACACCAGTTTTACAAATTTGCAAAGTTTAAGCAAAACTGCTCTATGCATAACAATCCTTAGCTACAGTTGGAATCACATGTTTTTTCACATATT
Organism: Homalodisca vitripennis; assembly: GCF_021130785.1. Taxonomy (NCBI): domain Eukaryota; kingdom Metazoa; phylum Arthropoda; class Insecta; order Hemiptera; family Cicadellidae; genus Homalodisca; species Homalodisca vitripennis. The sequence goes on along the minus strand of NW_025781830.1, from coordinate 7,962 downwards.
TAATGCATATGAAAAAGTTTTAGCGAAAACTATTGAACGAAAAAAATACTGCAGCTGTACGTTCTATATAAAACCAAATATATATATATATATATATATATGCAGATCTATATACATATATACAACATTTTAATAAAAAGGAAAATCCAAATTCTATATCGACAATGTTCCTCTTTAAACATGTACTTAATACTTCATTGAAACTGAGTATGCAGTAAGGCTATCAACCACTAAAGATAGATCCAACAAAGGAGTATTAAAAGCTTTAATTTAATTTTATGTGGTTTGTGTATCTCATGAAACCTTGAGGAGTTAAGATAAATGTTCCATAAAATAATGCTGCATAATGCTCCATATTGCGGCTTAAAAGCTCTTTAAACAATTACTTTTTCTTACTCTGAATTCAGGATACAGCAATGACTTTTACGAATTTACTTAATGAGTCGTTAGCAGCAGAATATAAAAGCGTATTATAAACAGACGACAAGAAACTTTTAATAATAACGAAATTAATAGTGTACAGCAAGGATATAAAAAGATGGCTCCGGAAGAAATGGAATTTTACGTAAAAAATAATTAGCCATAAATTTATTAAGATATATCCCATTCCAGAAAGTTTTAAGTTTATTTTTTTACTATAGAAGTATTGTGAAGAAAACAGGGATTTTCCAGACATTTTGCAACCGTTCATTGATACAAAAAAGATTTGTAACACTAGGTTCCGATATTTGAAATCTGATTATCTTCTTCGGGTAAATAACTAACCTAACACATAATTATATAACTTCGTTAAAATAATCAAATCATAGGTGGTTTGGTCTGTGAATGTAGACCTATTGTTGTCTGTTTTTAGTAGTTAAGCTTTAATAATTAGTATTTGTGTTTTAGTTTTTTATCAAGTGCAATGTTCTCAGAGTTGGTGAAGTTGACAATCAACAATTCTTTACTTAAGTGGGTCACAACCGCTTGTTATGATTTGTTTATTTTAACCTAGTTTGTAATTATAATATGTTTAGTTAGTTATTTACCTGAAAGGATATCAGATTGCGGATTTCTAATCGTAGTGTTAATTATTTTTGTGTCTCTGAACGATGCCATCATGTCCGGAAAAAATGCTGTTTTCCTTCACTCGCTGGAACTTAAACTTTTATACATGGTTTAAAACTTTACTATTTTTATCTTCAGGAAGTTTTAATTTGTCCCTGATTAAAAAAATACCCCAATGTTTATATCGGTCCTATCAGTAACCAGTTGTTTATTTGTTTATCTTGGGATAACCATAATTCTTTATGCTTTCAATTTAATTCGGGGAAGTTATCCTTAAACGGCAATAATTTTAAATTATACAAAATATTATTCTACCCTATAGCTGATTGCACTGCGATTCCTTGCATTTTAGTGTAATATGTTACTTCAGGATTGTGGACATTCATGTTTCAGTGTTTTTTCCAATAGAGTTTGATGATATTCCGTGATTCTAAAGAGGATCGTTATATATTATTATCTCACAATCATAATTTCTTACTTCTGAGGTATTCGGAGTGTCTTAAGAAACGAGTTGCATATGACTCTCCCGGCGAGTACTTCGGTAAAGTACACACGTGTCAGTAATGTAGCAACTAAAGTACAGCTGTCAATAACAGAAACATTTTCTTCTACCAGTCTTCTTACTATATCACTTACGTCTCTTTGTTATCTAACACAAATCCAGTATGACAGGTAAACCTTCGATGTAACTCAATTGTAAAAGAAATAATTTATGTACTACCTAAATACATACACACCACCCATATTTTACGCAAATTATTCGTTTTTATTATGATTACCTCACTGTATTATAATTAAAAATTAAGAATAGACAGTTACTGTCCAAGGTTATACAATAAGTAGATCATACAATACATTACATAGCTCAGTTTTACTACAAAATAATACAACCTTTCATAGTACATCGATTAAAGTCATTAATACAATCCTAAGGGATTATTTATGTAACCCATTTAGAAAATATATCATATTCACCAATAATACATCCATGATATGAGTGACGGACTTTAGAAGAAAATCCACCTCTCTACTCTATTTCTTATTCATGCTCCCAAGACATGTATTCAACATACTTGCAATAAGAATAATATTATTTATATTTTTAATCATGATTTAAACCTGAATAAGTTGCATAAGATTTAACATCCTAACAATGACCAAACGTAAATAAACAAGAAAGTTTTAAGCAGGAAACAGTAGTAAAGATTGACTAAAATATACTGCATTTCTAGGACATATATATGGACATTTTTTATACACTCTTGTGGTCTTGAATCTTCTTGTTAGTCTTGCTGGATATCAGATCACAATATTAAATTAAAGCAATATTATTTGAAAATTATTTAAAAAATTTAACTTTATCTGATTTTGAACAGATACTTTAATCTATATTTAGTAGGGGAAATAAATTATGATATTTTAACAATATTATGGTTTGTAAATGGTTACAAGGCTTTTTCAGTTCAATTATGTTTTAACTTGCAACTAAAACAGGTCTAAATTGTATGTAAAGTGGATGACTACCAATGGAGTAATAGGAATAATTGAAAACGATCGGCGAGTCCCTGTTTAACCAAAGCAAGCGTTTACATATTCTTCCCTTTCAAGCTGGCTGAAACAATGTTTAAATTACCAAGTGTAAGTCAATTGTACTTTAATGGTGTCTATTAATTTTACATCACCCATTTTGATAGTATTTTGATCTGTTGAAATGATTTATAATACCGTACTAAAATGGACGATTCAGAATTTTTTCCATTAACAAAAACAACCGTATTATCAATTTCACATTTTCCTAACTTTCAACTTTTTAAAAGTAATTGTTGGATAGTAATTTATTTATAATAAGATTTGGATGATTTTAAACAACAGTTGGGATTGACTTGTTCTGTCCGTCAATTCAGAGATCAGGGAGAAAATACGAATAATAACAGCACAGGCCTATGGTTACCAATAGCGAGATTGAAATCCGGTTTTACTATTTAAACAATTTTCTATTATGTTACTGAAGCTTTACCAGGCTCAACATTGATTGTATTTAACCGCGGTTTAGATATTTAGTATCTTCAACTGTTTAGATCTCCAAAATAGTTGAGAATTATCCTAGGTCTCACCATTCATTCTTCCATCTTTCTGTCGTCGCTGATTTTACAGTTTAAAACTTCAATGAGATATATTAATTTACTAGTTTCAAGTGTAAAATAATTAGGCTGCGTGTTAGTTAGGCCTATCAATAGAGGTGATGTAATTGTTTTTTCCGTCATTATGTCTATCTGTCTGTCTGTCCCCACGATATATTAAGAAACAACCGACCTATATTCTTTTTCAGATCCTTAAATTCTAATATAATATTGATCTGGAAGTTTGATGATGGCCCGTCAAAGTAATTTTGCCAACATCCTGGGAATATTGGTGGTGTCAAGGTCTGTGGGTATTTACAGTGAAAGAAAAAATTATTTCGATAACAATGAATGTTTAATAGTAGTGACAAATTTGTTGGTGGTAAACGGTGAGATTAATATTATTAACAATATAGAATTAATTGAGATGTAAAGGTTTGCCGGTATTTCCGGTAACAGTAATATTTGTTAGCCATCTAGGAATGTTGTCCTGTAAAGGTTTACTAATACTGACAATAAAATTAACATTATCGGAAGAAACTTGGGGTTGTTGTTGGTGATGATAATCATAATAATATCCAACAACGTTGTTGGTGTAAAGGTTTAGTAGTACTAATGATTAAAGAAATGTCCTTAATCTGCAATCTGCGACGTATTGGAGTGTAAATGTTTGCTGTTGTTGACAGCTGCGTGATATCGTTGTGTATGGACTTATAAACTTTCTAGCAAATGTACTGTTATTAGTCCATACATATTCTGCTTTAATTTTTCATAGATGCAAAATTCACAAATTCTGGAAACCTAACAAAAAAAACAAAAACAAGTTAAATTTTATATCTAATCCACTTTATTAACATTGAAATACTGTTGTTACTCGGGAATAGCAAAAATTATAAATCACAATTAAATTAGAAGTCTTTTATCTAAAGATATTAAGTTAAAATGCTAATTCTCATAAATTATAAAAGGTAGGTATAAAACTACTCTCGAGACAGAAATTTTGCGTAGGGACTTTGGTTGAGGTGACGTCAAAGGCAGCTAGCCCCTGGCATTGTTGACCTTTTACAACTCAGAAGCCTATTGCCTTCTACGCTACAAAGGGAAACCTTTAATTCCATATGGATCATTTTAAAATTCATTGTAAATATTTTGCCATGTGCAGTAAAATCACAGATTACTATCAGTTAATTGTAGCTTTGAAGTTTTTACTTAATATTAGTTCTAATATTTAGTATCAATACTACGAAGTACTATCCCATTCCTATGAAAAGTATCTTTATGCCGACATACTTATAACTAAATCTTATAAAACGCAACATAATTTGTTTGCTAAAAAATACCATTTACGGGTAATATTTAGTTACGATTTTTTGTTATTTCTAGTTTTTAACTTTCAAACGTGGTTTTTATGTAAAACTGTGAACTGAAGAAACTTATTTTCTCTAGCTAGCTTTGACTTTAAGTTAGTTATGATTTAATAATTCAAAGTGTAATTAGTATTTATTGTTAACTTGGATTAATATTTTGAACTTTAGCATATAAAAGTGCTGATACTTAACTAATCCATAACTATTGATAAAATAATGAAGATAATGACTTGTTACTCCTGTGATGCAAGAATTTAACTGATTTTTAAAACATATAAACAATGAACATTTTAAAGTACATTATAACAATTAACCATACTAGTTTTGAATTGGGTCAAAGTGAGGATGTCTTGCTAATACTGTTATGTTAGCTTTTATCTAATCAGTCATCAGGCTTACTAATGGAAGTTAAATCAACGTTATTAACTGATATATAGAGACTTAAAAGTCTTCATTCTAAAGAAATAATTAGTCTTCTTCGGTTAGTTCATTTTGTAGCCATTTTGATATCGGTTTCATAGACCAAAAATTATTTGGCCGAAAATATGTTTCTATTTTATAAGAATGACATATAAGTTTACTTAAAACTATTTTCTGTACAAGTTACCTGTCGTCTCCAGTTATATTAAACCAATAAATTCCACTACACAAATAACTCGTCACTAAGAATATCGTATATGTGTTTCTCGGTTGCTCATGATATATTTAATTTAAATGATTTATTTTAGTTGGTAATGACAATGATTCTATTTAAAAGTTATGGCATTATTACAACCAAACAGGACTGTTGTTTATTAGCTGAGTGGTAGTGAATTTTTATAGCGGCAGTAAACGTCTCATGACTATCTAACTATGCGATATATCCAGAACAAACTGACGTATAGAATTAAAATTTGTTATGATAATTCATTTCTATATGAGAAATAATGAGTTACATGATAGTTCATGTCACCCAATGGGATCTGGCTGAGTGAGTGTTAGCAAGGATTTCTATATTCGCGTTATGGGTAACCAGACAAGAATAAATAAATTTAATCTAATTCGATACAATAATATGTCATTTTTTATAACTAACATAAATAAAAATAGCTTTAATCTTTAGTTATAAATTTTTGAATGTGGAGTTTAGCATGCAACCTCAGTGAAGCGCGTTGAATAACACGTAATATGGCGTACTAATTGTTGGTATTATATAGTTTAATAGTTCTAAGTATCTACCGATTGGATTATTGGATGCCCTTTGTGCATAGGAACCTTAACTAGTACACATGTGTGGAGTATGGTGTCGCATCATTATCTTGAGTTTATTATGATTCCTTAGAATCGTGTATTAACTCGTTTTAATGCACGTAATAACTCCTGACTCATAATCGTGTAGGTCGACATCCAATAACATTCATAGTATCTAATAAATTCTAGTAGTATCAAAATTTAAAATTTATTATATGTTCTGTCCGAACAAGAACCCGAAACTCTCATTACCAGATTGAAATGCTATTCAATCAGCACTAGTATATAAGCCAAGAACCAGTTTGCAATGAATAGCGATCAACCTTAAATTATGTTCTTAGACTATATGGAGACATTATTTACTGTCTAAAAAAAATATTGTTTCGCACGTTTTCTATTTGGCTATGGTTGAGATAGGTAATAACTAATAGGTGAGAAGACATTATAGCTGTAAAATGGCTAGTAGTGTATATAACTATTATATGCCTATTATATGCTATAAATTCTCTCTCTCTCTCTCTCTCTTCCTCTCTCTCCTCCTCTCTCTCTCTCTATCTCTCTCTCTCCTCTCTCTCTCTCTCGCTTCTCTCTCCTCTCCTCTCTATTTTATAATTTTTACTCCTGATTTAATGTTGTTTATGTTTATATTTTGTAAGGCATAATGCAGTAACAGTATGTACTATTTGAACGATATTTGCAAGTGCTGTTGCGCAGAGTGTAAATTACCGTTTTTAGCAGATACCAAAAATTATTCTTTTAACTTTACGTTTTAAGAAATATAAAATATGCAGTGCTTGGTCGATACTCTAATGCAGATAACAAAGCCAAAGTAGGTATTTAAAATTTTACTCAAAATTTGAAGATTATTTCTAAAGCTCATCTTACGTGTCATTTGACAGAAATAGTCTTCTAAGATCTGTGGAATTATATTTAAACACATATATTTTCTTATTTAAGTATATATATATATATATATATATATATATATATAATTTCAATAAACATTGAATCACAAAAAGTACTTGCTCCGCCGGGAGTCGAACCCGGATCTCTCACTTGCCGGGTGAATGTGCTACCATTACACCACAGAGCGCTTACTTTTTCCGATTCAATTATTTTGTATTTGGCCGTATCTGTCACATATGCGTTTAAATAAGCAAACTAACATATGAATCGGAAGACCAAATACCTGTCAAATGACTTTTATTTACGTTAAATTGTATAAATGGCAAAATGTTAGTTTGCTTATTTAAACGCATATGTGACAGATACGGCCAAATACAAAATAATTGAATCGGAAAAAAGTAAGCGCTCTGTGGTGTAATGGTAGCACATTCACCCGGCAAGTGAGAGATCCGGGTTCCACTCCCGGCGGAGCAAGTACTTTTTGTGATTCAATGTTTATTGAAATTAAATAAGGCTATTGCCATTTATACAATTTAACGTAAATATATATATATATATATATATATATATATATATATATATTATTGTTTGAGGAAATAAAGTTGAAAAACAACTATGCTGAAAAAAAAATACTAAGACCGGAATAAAATTCAATAGCCATAACCATAATTTTTTTTATCAATTTTTATTTATTGTATCAACGAGGATAACTCAACATTGACGATCTGAAATATTACTAACTTGAACCATCAATGCTAATGCATGAATAAAGCCTACGAAACCACTGGTAAATAATAGTATATGTATTAAATATCTATTATACGGGTGTCTTAAGGTTCCATCACTAACTCTCATTTTAACTTTTTTATGAATAGAGATAGAGTGATTTATGTTTGAAGTTTATAAGACCGAGTAGTTTTTTACAATTAAATCAGTAAGGCTCGTTACAGCAGATGTTTTAAACGCTGCTAATGTGCAAAATCAATTTTAAAACTATACAAGCTAATTGATGAAGCAATGAATGCGTAGAACTGATTAGACATACATACAGAATAATTGGAATAAATGTTAATCGTATCTCTTAATAATTAACTGAAATGCTATTTAAAATGAATATTTATTTACTCGTTTTTATATATGATTTTAACATTTAATTGATTTTATAATGGATGCAATATTACAAAATTATACAGATCTGCATGTTTCGGTAAAACTATGAAAGCCTTATGATTGGTATTTACTCCTCAATTTTATTTTGGTTTACTCGATATTCGTACCCAAAATATGTAACA